>NC_085137.1:457151076-457201076 GCF_035046485.1 Aedes albopictus | reverse complement strand
AGTCCCCAGGACTTGGAGGGAAAGTCCCCAGGACTTCGCGGGAAAGTCCCCAGGACTTCGCGGGAAAGTCCCCAGGACTTCGTGGGAAAGTCCCCAGGACTTCGCGGGAAAGTCCCCAGGACTTCGCAGGAAAGTCCCCAGAACTTCGCGGGAAAGTCCCCAGGACTTCGCGGGAAAGTCCCCAGGACTTCGCGGGAAAGTCCCCAGAATTTTGATGAGCAGTCCCTAGGACTTCGGAGGAAAGCTCCCGGGTCTTCAAGGACAAGTCCCAAGGAGTTCAAGAGGATCTCCTCGGGACTTCGAGGGCTTGTCCATGAGACTTCGGGAATTCCAGGGGAAGTCCTCGGGACTTCGAAAGGGAAGTCCTCGGGACTTCGAAAGGGAAGTCCTCGGGACTTCGAAAGGGAAGTCCTCAGGATTTCGAAAGGGAAGTCCTCGGGACTGCGAATGGGAAGTCCTCGGGACTTCGAAAGGGAAGTCCTCGGGACTTCGAAAGGGAAGTCCTCGGGACTTCAAAAAGGAAGTCCTCGGGACTTCGAAAGGGAAGTCCTCGGGACTTCGAAAGGGAAGTCCTCGGGAATTCGAAAGGAAAGTCCTCGGGACTTCGAAAGGGAAGTCCTCGGGACTTCGAAAGGGAAGTCCTCGGGACTTCGAAAGGGAAGTCCTCGGGACTTCGAAAGGGAAGTCCTCGGGACTTCGAAAGGGAAGTCCTCGGGATTTCGAAAGGGAAGTACTCGGGACTTCGAAAGGGAAGTCCTCGGGATTTCGAAAGGGAAGTCCTCGGGACTTAGAAAGGGAAGTCCTCGGGACTTCGAAAGGGAAGTCCTCGGGACTTCGAAAGGGAAGTCCTCGAGACTTCGAAAGGGAAGTCCTCGGGACTTCGAAAGGGAAGTCCTCGGGACTTCGAAAGGGAAGTTCTCGGGACTTCGAAAGGGAAGTCCTCGGGACTTCGAAAGGAAAGTCCTCGGTACTTCGAAAGGGAAGTCCTCAGGACTTCGAAAGGGAAGTCCTCAGGACTTCGAAAGGGAAGTCCTCAGGACTTCGAAAGGGAAGTCCTCAGGACTTCGAAAGGGAAGTCCTCAGGACTTCGAAAGGGAAGTCCTCGGGACTTCGAAAGGGAAGTCCTCGAGACTTCGAAAGGGAAGTCCTCGGGACTTCGAAAGGGAAGTCCTCGGGACTTCGAAAGGGAAGTCCTCGAGACTTCGAAAGGGAAGTCCTCGGGACTTCGAAAGGGAAGTCCTCGGGACTTCGAAAGGGAAGTCCTCGGGACTTCGAAAGGGAAGTCCTCGGGACTTCGAAAGGGAAGTCCTCGGGACTTCGAAAGGGAAGTCCTCGGGACTTCGAAAGGGAAGTCCTCGGGACTTCGAAAGGGAAGTCCTCGGGACTTCGAAAGGGAAGTCCTCGGGACTTCGAAAGGGAAGTCCTCGGGACTTCGAAAGGGAAGTCCTCGGGACTTCGAAAGGGAAGTCCTCGGGACTTCGAAAGGGAAGTCCTCGGGACTTCGAAAGGGAAGTCCTCGGGACTTCGAAAGGGAAGTCCTCGGGACTTCGAAAGGGAAGTCCTCGGGACTTCGAAAGGGAAGTCCTCGGGACTTCGAAAGGGAAGTCCTCGGGACTTCGAAAGGGAAGTCCTCGGGACTTCGAAAGGGAAGTCCTCGGGACTTCGAAAGGGAAGTCCTCGGGACTTCGAAAGGGAAGTCCTCGGGACTTCGAAAGGGAAGTCCTCGGGACTTCGAAAGGGAAGTCCTCGGGACTTCGAAAGGGAAGTCCTCGGGACTTCGAAAGGGAAGTCCTCGGGACTTCGAAAGGGAAGTCCTCGGGACTTCGAAAGGGAAGTCCTCCGGGACTTCGAAAGGGAAGTCCTCGGGACTTCGAAAGGGAAGTCCTCGGGATTTCGAAAGGGAAGTCCTCGGGACTTAGAAAGGGAAGTCCTCGGGACTTCGAAAGGGAAGTCCTCGGGACTTCGAAAGGGAAGTCCTCGGGACTTCGAAAGGGAAGTCCTCGGGACTTCGAAGGGAAGTCCTCGGGACTTCGAAAGGGAAGTCCTCGGGACTTCGAAAGGGAAGTCCTCGGGACTTCGAAAGGGAAGTCCTCGGGACTTCGAAAGGGAAGTCCTCGGGACTTCGAAAGGGAAGTCCTCGGGACTTCGAAAGGGAAGTCCTCGGGACTTCGAAAGGGAAGTCCTCGGGACTTCGAAAGGGAAGTCCTCGGGACATCGAGGGGAAGTCCTCGGGACTTCGAGGGAAAGTCCTCGGGACTTCGAGGGAAAGTCCTCGGGACTTCGAGGGAAAGTCCTCGGGACATCGAGGGGAAGTCCTCGGGACATCGCGGGAAAGTCCTCGGGACTTCGAGGGAAAGTCCTCGGGACTTCGAGGGAAAGTCCTCGGGACTTCGAGGGAAAGTCCTCGGGACATCGAGGGAAAGTCCTCGGGACTTCGACGGGAAGTCCTCGGGACTTCGAGGGGAAGTCCTCGGGACATCGAGGGGAAGTCCTCGGGACTTCGAGGGAAAGTCATCGGGACTTCGAGGGGAAGTCCTCGGGACTTCGAGGGAAAGTCCTCGGGACTTCGACGGGAAGTCCTCGGGACTTCGACGGGAAGTCCTCGGGACATCGAGGGGAAGTCCTCGGGACTTCGAGGGAAAGTCATCGGGACTTCGAGGGAAAGTTCTCGAGACTTCGAGGGGAAGTTCTCGAGACTTCGAGGGGAAGTTCTCGAGACTTCGAGGGGAAGTCCTCGGGACTTGGAGGGGAAATCCTCGGGACTTGGAGGGGAAGTCCTTGAGACTTCGAGGGAAAGTCTTCGGAATTTCAAGAAGAAGTCTTCGGGCTTTGAGAGGAAGGTTACTAGACGTTCTGAGCAAGTTCCTAGGATTGTGAAGGCAAATGCGCTGAACTTCAAGGACTGCGACATGTTGCTTTAAGACAAGTTCGAGACTTCGAAAGTAAGTATCATCGTTTAATCAACCATAAAAATATTCTGTGTCAAATCCTCACCCTAAAAAAGCAAAGTCATACATTTAATTAATATCAATCGTTTGTTTTGATCGCATTCAAACCATTGATGCACCCCTCGTCATTGATATTGCAACACATCGATCCAAACAAAACCCCAACAACCGTTCTCTCGCGTTTCGCCATATGAAGTCAGTCTACTCCGAACCAATACAGAAAGGCCCATCACAGGCGTATCGCCGTAGCAACGGAATGGAAATAAGCTCCACGTACCATCGGATTCACTCTACTTAACGGATAGCTAGATATATCGACTCAACGGGTCGAGCGAGGTGCCCGCGAGAGAGCGAGCGAAATTCTCAATGAATTGGTTCCGGAGAGATCAATGAGAGAGGTATCCACCAGGCGAAGTGACTTCACGCAAACGGGACGGGGCACCATCAGCACACAATCCAATGCAGTCGGTAATTAGTCAAGTAGAATCTGTCGCTGAGTATGGTCGGACGTCGAACCTGCTCTTCCCGGTGTAAAGTGGAGTCTCACGGCGGCGCATAGAAAAAGAGGCGAGGAGGAGAGAGAGTGAGCTAGAGAGGAGAATCACAGTCGCTGCGTATTCCGTTCGGTGTTTTTTTTTATTATTATTTTCTGGTGTGCATCTCTATCCCGTACGGTCACGGGGAGCACCAGGGATCGAGGAAGAGCAAGTGCTGATATACACAGACGGTCGTCGGTTCGGTCAGACAGACCTATGGACCTTGAGGGAAGGCGAGGGAAAGCGAACGCAGGGAACGCAGGGTTGTTCGACTGTTTCCTTTTTATTTGGCTTTCGTCGGTTCTGAACGGCGTAGGTCGTCGTCATCCGGGAAGGCGCAGTGCTCCACAATTATTCGGACAGGAGAGTGTGTGAAACTTTCTTCGTGATCGCGGCGCGCGTTCGTGAATCGTGTGGTTCGGGTTGTGGTGTGATCATCGTCGTTGTCGTCGTGATCGTCACGCGCGCAAGAACCCTGAAGCTCAAGAGCGGAGTGTAGAACCGTGCCGATAGAATTTCTGTGCGATCACTTTTCGACGGAGGTCAGTGGATGTTGAAGTGTAGATCGCGTTGCGCGCACCTAGCGAGAGAAGGGCATTCACGCGAACGTGGAGAAAAGGAGAGAAGACGAGCGGGGCGGCAGTGATTGAAAACAGAGAAAACATTAGAGCGAAGAAGGAAGTGGAGGAATAGAGGATAAGTGTATGCAACAGGCGAATCAACAAAGAGGAAAAGAGTTGTTGTATTGTGCAGTCTGCGCAAAAAGAAGTGTGTGGAGAAATAGCAGGAAATTCGCCATAATTGAGAGTTAAGTCGAATCAAGTGGAAGGGCGAAGAAGAGAAGAAGGAATTTTTGCTCAATTAATGATTTTTTTCAGTGCTGCGTAACATAATGCAATGGTATGGTACAGTGGATGCAGCTCTTGTTTCTCCGTAGTGATCGCAGTGATTGAGTAGTGAACCAGGAAGAGTCGAAGAAGAAATTGCGTATTTTGAAAGCGACCTAAGCCAAATTTGGAAAATATAAATAATCGATTGCGAGTGGTGCCGCGGCAGTGAAGCACGGTCTAGGGAAAATCAAGTGCTTTTCTACAGCTTGGATATAAATCCCAGAAGTTTTTGATACACATTTACGACGTCGACGTTGGCTACGCCTGCTATAGGAGCGGGGTATAAATTTAAAAATTAAATACTGCAAGCTAAGCTGGTTGGTGTGTAACGCGAAGGAGAGACCCCATTACCACGACGACAATAAAGAACAACAAGAAGACTGGTTTATACACACAAACGCAGACGACGAGACACACGGGTTATTCGCCAGCGCCACGGTTGACGAAAGTCGAGAGAACGAGAAATAAAGGAAGCAATATTAAGAAAAGCTAATTTTATCGCTTAAGTAAAGTTGAAAAGACGGAGCAGACATACGCGCAGCAGCGCGAGAATATCAAGAGACGTAGCAGCGTGTGGAGCAAAAGCAACAGCAACAACAACAACAACCATCGGTGGAGCAACAAGTACAGCAAGAAACGGAGGAGACGTGCGCGCACCGATCGCCGCAAACACACATTCTCTCGCGTGTGCTGCTGCGCTAAGCGTTCTCTCGCTGGTGTCTCACCATATACACTGTGTCCCCACAGGCAAGAGCAAAATAACTGCACACGACGGCGGGCCTACACTACAACACTCCACGGCACAAGATGGCGTTCAACGGTAGCCCCGGCAACAACAGCAGCGCCACCAGCAACACCTCGGAGGATAACGATGGCGCCCGGAAAAAGGAAAACCTCATCCTTCTGGTGGCCAAAGACTCCAACGATAAGCTGAACGAGCTGTTCGACAAAACGCTTAGCAACAGACTCCCACTACAGATCCCGCTCCGTATGCGAAAATTGCCCGACTCGTTCTTCAAACCCCCGTCCTCTGGGTCCAAATCCCCCTCAGTCTCACACTCGCGGGAAAATTCCGCCGACTCGGCGTTCGGTTCCGGAACGACCATACTGGGTGGGGTCACCACCGGCCCGAATGGCCTCCCCATCCATCACAGCCGGGCGCACAGCAGTCCTGCGTCCCTGGGCAAAATCCCCGCCGGTTTGGTCGCTAGTATAAACGCTGCCAATGCGGCGCAACAAGCGGCCAACAACAGTAGCAATGTAAATAGCAATAAGACACAGCAGCCGGGCAGCGTGAACGGGGGTGGTGCCAGTAGTGGAGGCGATGGGTCTTCGGCTGCCGCAGCCGTCCAGCAGCAACAGCAAGCACAGCAACAGGCGGCGCAGCAGCAAAGCCTCACCAGACAAGCCATTCTGCACAGCCGGGGACGCTCGTACGACGTGTCCAACCAGCACGCCGTCTACGGCGACCTGCCACCCGGCTGGGAGCAAGCCAAGACACAGGACGGCAGGATCTACTATCTGAAGTGAGTACCGATATGTAGCAGATTCTAGATAGATACATACAAGGTATATTCCTTTCAAGATTTTCATCGAAGTTCTTTAAGATATTGAAGTATTGGGGATATCCTTTATCCTAGACAGATAATTGACTAATACAGTGTTGCATGTCCCTTTGGGGCCGAAGGGGTCGCATTTTTAGGGCTTTTTAGATAAAGCTTTGACTTTAGAATTAATTGTAAACCCATTCCTCAATTAGGGAAAACAGAGTAATTGGGTTTGGGACATCATTACTGACACCCTAGAACATCCCAAACACAAAGTATTAAAAAAATATAATTCTCCAGTATCACTAAATGCTGATTTGGGATATGATTTAAATTCATACGTATTTGAATAACCCATTGAATGAATACGGAACAAATCATCACATTTTTGGATGTTCTACGTGTTCCAAACCGTTCTGTAATTCAATCCTTCAAATTTACAGGAATAATTTTGTTCATTTTAGCAACAAATAGTTGTATTGCATAATTTGCTCTAATTCGTGAATTCCTTGGAGACTCGGCAGCCACTGATTAACATTATATAGGATAATGCAGTTCATCCAAACAAGCTTGAGGTTCAGAACCTCAGCAGTAGCCATATCAGCTAACAGAGAAACGTTTCATAATCAACCGTGCTACAGGTCCTGCTTGAAGACTAATAGATATTATTTTATACTATTTTGAATATTCAGGGTCGTTCAAACTATCTTGGAGTCTAGTCGTTGACATCTACAGTTGTACAGAGTTTATGTTCGTCATAAAGTGTTGTCCAACTACAATCTATGGAAATTCTTGGAAATATATTCCAGATCAACCCAAATAGCACCGAGTAACAGAACTTCGTAATAATACTCTAAGCAGTTATTATAGCCACTCTACTGATTTTGCAACAACTTTCTTGAAGACTGGTACACATGGTTTTATATACTTTTGGGATATTTAGTATCATCCAAACTGTCCTGAATTTTTGGACATTGGCAGCGGTTATATTAATGATTAGCATTATGAATCATTCGGCATATTCCATCACAAACTACTTAAAAGAGGAGGTCTTGTAACTTGTAGCAGTAGTCACTCTGTGTTTACTCTGTGCCTAATGAAATATGGTTACCGGACTTACTGAAGAACTATTTTTTTTAATATTAAACACTTGAGATATACAGGGTCGTTTAGACTGTCCTGGAATGTAGTCCTTGACATCTACAGCTTTATAGTGGTTATTTTCGCAATGATCTGTTATCTTACTATAATCTATGGCTGCGTTGGAATTGTACGTACCATTCCAAAATTCTTACGGGATATTCCAGATCCACCCAACTACTCAGAAGAGCAGAACCTCAGATCAACACTGGTAACAGTAGTCGAATACGTTATACAGTGTAACGTTGTTTATGCTCACTGAACCTATATGAAGTCTATTAGATATTACTGTATTCTTTTGGGACCTGCAGAGTCGTTCAAACTATTCTGTCCTTGATTCTACAGCCGCTACAGTAGTTATTTGAACTATGAACAACGTCACATATCGAACTATAATATAAAACCCCCTTGGAACTGTACGAACCATTCCAAAGTCCTTTTGGGATGGCATGACTTCCCAATTATATTTGTAAAGTTTTCTTATAATTTAAAAAATAAAGTTATGGTCCTACATGGGCTTTAAAGTATAGAATTGATAATAAAGATTATGAAACGGAAGCGGAAGTTGCACCCTTGGATCTTACGTCCTGGTATATTTGATATTCTAGTCTAAGCTAAGCATAGTGATTGTCCTGATTTCTCTGAAGATCTACAACATATCAAACATTATTAACATGAGTGTCAACATCCCAATAAACTCAGTAAACATGAGTGAATGTAGTACATCTAGCAGGATTATATGATAGGAAAATAATAGCATAACCTTCCAGTTCTGAACTCAAGAATAGCTTCATGAAGTTCCTACACCTGCAGGAAGTCCTGTAAGTATTTCATAATGTTTCTGAGCTTCCCGGAGGTACTCTGACGTTCTACGCGTCATTGTCCCATGTTGTATGGGAACCCCTATAAACATGGGACAATAATTGGGCGTAAAACGGCAGTACAGTCCTTACGGTTGTTAATGTTGCGTAACTCAAACTAGCAAAACAGTTGTTGTTACGGCTGTAGATTTGATGTTCTGAATTGCAGAACACTTTGGATAATTCTTAAATCTTGAAAATATCGCATAATCTTTGTTATTCTATGAGCTCCCATTTGTCTAGCATAACATGTAACATAACTCTATACAACCAAACAATAAACTCTTGCAGCTGCAGATCCTATATTCTAAACTTAATAGTTTGGATGACCTAGAACATCACAACTAATATTAAGTTGTTTGAATAAGCTATCAGAAGATTCATTGGACAACCTGGATTACATATCGAAGTTTTGTATGATGTAAAAAGTGTAATGGTAACTTTATGTTGTAAATCAAGAACAGTTTGGATGACCTAGCATAGTGGTGCTCATCCTGCGGCCCGCGCCTTATGATTCGGCCTGCGGAGTACTTTAAGACGAATCGAAAATTTTGAACGATTATTTGAAATAACTCGTTAAATTTATTTAGAAATCAAACAAAAAAAAATGCTGATAAATGTTCACAGGTTAACAAATTAAATGATAAATAAACAAAAAGATCAATCCGTTCTGGTAAGATTCGAAATCGCAACTCCGAAATATTTCGGCATTTCAGCTAAGTCACGAAGCCAGCTTATAGTTATTTATAATTGGTACGAATCAAATGAAAGTTTGTTAAAAATGTAATCTTGAATCATTTAAAAATTAGTTGCAGTTTTTAAGCGCAGTCAATGTAACGCTGAGCAAATATTTCACATTTCGCCTTTCCGAAGAATACAGTTTCTTACCGATTTTGGCAACACCCGTTTTTGGCAACAATTTCTTACCGATTTTGGCAACACCCGATTTTGGCAACAATTTTTTACCGATTTTGGCAACAAAAAATTTTGACCAAAAATTTTTACCGAAAAATCGTTTGTATTTGTAAATGTATTTATATTTTAGCCTTACTTTTCTGCAAAAAATCAAAATTCATTAAATTTTCCAAAATCAACAATTTCACAAATCAGTAACAAATTTTGAAAACGACGTATAATCAATGCTACACCATTGATTATACGTCGTTTTCAAAATTTGTTACTGAAATCATGACGTAATTTATGAACGTCACCTACAGGGATCGTTTTATAACTTGTGAATAGTCCATATTTGAAATATAAGCCAAATTGACGAACAAAACTTAAAAATAATCTGCAAAAAAAAAAATTACCGATTTTGGCAACACCCCAATTTGGCAACATAAAAATCACCTCGTGTTGCCAAAATCGGTAAGAAACTGTATAAAAACACGAAGTTTTTTACAAAATTCTCAACAAATCTCAACTTGGTTGCCAATATTGTTTAATTGTCACTGTTTGTTTAAGTTTCTATTATAAGACTCAAAACAAAACTTACGAATCCAATTTGAATTGTCCAAGCGAGACTCCTGAACGAACTTAAAGAAAAAAAATCTCAGGCGAGATTCATAAAGAGTCTCCTGTGCCCTTTTGGAGAAACTTTTGGATGCATTTTTGGAAAACCATTATTGGAGAAAAATTTTAAGCAACTCTAAACGAAATATATGGAGAAACTCACATCATCCTGGAGAAAATAAACCTGAAGAAACTCAATGAGAAAGTTGTGGCGATACTGCAATGAAATTGTAGGAGCATCTCCTGGAAAAATGTTCTGGTGCCACTCTAACAGCAATTTCTTAAACAACTTTAGAATAAATTCCTCGAGCAACAAAAAGAGAATTTTCTGAAGTAACTACAAACAAGATTCCAGGACCAACTGCATCAAGACACAAAAGATGCCTAGAACGCCTGAGGAAAATTTGAAACAACTTATGCAGCAACTTTAGAAGATAATCTTGAAGAAACTTCCGGAAACAATTGTTAAAAATCTAATTTTTGAAGAAATTTAATGATGAAGTATTTCATCAACTTTAGAAAAAGACTTATGGAAAGAATTTACTAAAATCTTCAAAAAACTCCTTTAAAATTTTCGGAAAAATCCGGAAGCTATTCTAGGAGAAATTCTTGGAAATGATTAATGAGAAATTCCTGAAGTAACTTCGGGGCAGTTCCAAAGGCAAATCTAAGAGAAGTTCTAGAAAAACTAAAAAAAACTTCAAAAAATTTCTCGAAAACCTTCTGGAGCAACTCTACAAGAAACTTCAGGAGAAAATCCAGCAAACCTTTTTGGAGCGATTCAAAAGAAATTCTTGTAAAAGCTGCTTGACAAGCTCTTGAAGTGGCTTCAAGGCAACTCTAGGGGCAACTTCTAAATTGTTTGTTTGAATTTCAATTTGAAGCTCAAACGTTTTTCTCAACCAAACTTATGAATCTAAATTGAACAGTTCAGATCTTTAACCCTTATGTGGCCGACAGGGTACCCGGGTACCCAGCGCCCATTTGAAAAGCACGGTGTAGAAAAAAGCAAAAATTTTGTCAGACACATAACGGTTAATAAATATGCTTTAGAATTGTTCTTCTTGTTGTTTTTGTGCATCGATGTTTTATGCGGCCCGCAGGTCGATCCCGAATTGCAAATTTGGCCAGCGGTATCCTCCAGCCTGAACACCACTGACCTAGCACATCCGAAAAAAAAAATCTTCTACCACCTTTTGTCATTCTCATGTTTTCGGGCATCGTAACTACAGAAATACGTTAATAAAACATAATAATGCTTGGAAAAAATCAGGAAAAGTTGCAAAGAGGGGAATTGAGGGACGCATGAAGCGCGTTTGAGTTAGAGTGGGAGGCAGTCTGAGGTTATCCAAGAGTTTCTTGAGTAAAGGTCATTGGATCTACAAGGGTAACAAGTGATCTCTTACTGTATTACGAGTAAGGCTTGTGCTCATTCCCTAAAATTCACTGAACCTTTTTAAATCTATTTAAAAATCCCCTTGAGACCCTCGTAAACTTCTCTTAAACTGTGCTGAAGTAGACCCCTCAAACCCCCTGAAATCCACCGAAACGCAGTGAAACCTCCTGAAGTAAATGCCTTGAAAATCCCTCCCTCCTATTCTGAGGCTCCATCGACTTTTTTTAAACTCCGTCAGAAACCCCTGAAGCCTCTCCAAATGTGTTGCAATGTTTCAGAAAACTCCCCGAAGCGTCCATAGATTTTCCCTTTTATCGACGCTCCCTGAAACACCTTAACTCCCTTAAATCCACTGAATCACCTCAAAACGTCTTGAAACCCCATAGAAAACTGCCTAAGACTCCGTAGATTTCATATACCTAATACGACTGAAGCCTATAGAAATTCCCTAAAACATCTCGAAACACTATCAATGCAACTTCATTGAAGCCCCCTGAGGTCTTCCAAAACTCTCTGAAATCCACTGAAACACCGAAACGTCTTGACATCTCTCAGGAAATTTCCCTGATGCTCCCGTAGACTTCACGAAAACACCGCTCAAGCTCAATGAAACCTTTAGAAACGACGACTTGAAAAGCCTCGTAACTCATTACAACTCTTTGAAACTCTTTATGAACCTCTTTGCAGCTCTTCTGAAAGCCTCTGAAGTCCCTGCAAGTCCTATGAGAGCATTAGAAATTTTAACCCTCTCAAATCCCTTCCTTTTACCATTTCAAATCACCGTTACATTCCTTGCACAGTTCTAGAACTGGACTTGGATGTCTGCTCTCTTTAAAATCTAGCGTAACATGTGATAAGGGCTTTAGTCTCAAATGTTAACATTGAGAAATCTGCTTGAGAATATTTCCATGTATATTCATAAACCTCTTTAGAAATCAAACACTGTATTAGTTACACTTATGCAGCAAATGACGCGCATAACTGCTCCCTGCATGCTGTCTAGCGACAAAAATAGCATACTACATTGACATTACAGTCAGGTTTTTTTACGCGGTTTTCATTTACGCGGCCACCTAAATGAAAACTCCTTACAAAGAAAAAAATCATCGTCTTATTTTTGCATGATTCGTCGAGAAATGGTGAGATTTTTTTACGCGGTTTTTTTGGATTTTGAACTGAGTTTTTTTTTACGCGGTACGTAGGGTCTGGGACCATTTGGGCAGGAGCACCTATTTTGGGCACTTGCTACTACAACTCAGTCAATTTCAAACCGATTGACTTGATTTTTTGAACATGGCTAGATACTGTGCCTATCTGATCGTGTCTCAAAAATCAAGTCAATCGGTTCAAAATTGACTGAGTTATAGCAGCAAGTGCCCAAAATAGGTGCTCCTGCCCAAATGGTCCCAGACCCTATCCCCCGCGTAAAAAAAACCTGAATGTAGTATAAAAAAAAATAATTCTCAAACAGCAATGAACATTGGCCCTTTTCAATTTTTTTTATGGACTTGGGCCCCAACACTTTGGCTCTTTGACAATAAGCAAATCATTTAGGCTCTAGTTCATTGGCCCTTTGACCAACTACGAATCGACTTAGGCCCTTTTGAATTGAGCTAATATGGAGCAAAAAGAAGTTAGTTTGCATATGTTTACGAGATTATACAAGAAAGAATCAGATTTGAATCGAAACCAAGGAAAATCCATGTAATATGTCAAAGGGCCAAAGTAAATATGAGATCTAGTCCAACTTGAGCCCTTTTACGTCGACTTAGGCACAAATGGAACTAAAAATTTACTTAGGCCCTTTAAAAATCATATAATAAGACATGTTAAAATAGGTTTTTGGCGTGGGTGAGGAAGTGTATCGATAGATTACGTGACACTTGCTAGGAATAACGTCAAATCTCGTTTGTTTACATTTTTGACTTAGGCCATTATCACATGTTACGCTAGAAATATTTCTCACTGACAGAATCGTGGAGATGCAGAGGTTCTTGGTTTTTGTAACGAGGGTTGTTTTAACAAAATTCCTTCCCTTTCTCGGTGACCGTAAGGGCGATACAGCCGTTCTTCTTCTTATTGGCTTCCCTAAACTGGGACCTCTTAAACAATGCACATTAAGAATGCTTAGGTAATCTTAAGTCCTATTCATTGGTTGTCCGTGCAATTTCGGTTACTCTGGTCAACCACAGAGCAGTCTTCTTCTTCTTTTTTATGGCTCTACGTCCTCACTGAGACTTGGCCTGCCTCTCTTAAACTTAGTGTTCTTTGAGCGCTTCCACAATTATTAATTGAAGGGATTTCTTTGCCTACCATTGCATGAATTTGTATATTGTGAAGCAAGTACAATAATACGCTATGCCCAGCGAGTCAAGAAAATTTTCCCGACCGGAACAGGAATCGAACCCGCCGTGTCCAGATAGCCTTAACAACTAGGCTAACTGGAGACCCACAGAGTACTAGCAACTATTAATTGTGCGGGCACCAGTGAATCAAAATTCAACCATCGCGCAACAATAACGACAATGTCGCAACCTGAATTTGTTGCGATATTCTACCCAATGCGACATAGGTTTGTCCCAACTTGAACAGAATAGGACAAAGGTCGTGCACCACGAGTTTAGAGATTTTTAAGGGCGGACGGGACGGTCGGGTAAATATCCGCCATTGCTCTGTTGCTACTAAGATGGTAATCTCAGATTCTACTTCATATTTTGCAACAAAAACCTATCATTGTGTATGCTCACTTGCACTGCACATGCTGATTGTTTTTCATCATCTTCAGTGCAATAGAACTCGAGATTACCATCTTCAAAATCGCGAGGCAAATTGTTAGAAAGAGAGGCAAGATAGGAAAAATAACACGGCGTCCCGTTTCACCTTAAGCCTTGCATTGTGATTTTCGAGCGGTAACTTCAGCTTGTTTACGGCATTTTATCTTATCCAGTCTTGGTGGTTGGATTGCTTGATAGTCATCAATACACCGTTCGATAAGTCTTCGAAGTGCTTCTTCCAGCTGGCTGGCACGATTATTTTGGGGCACTGGCATAGTTTTATACACCCCACCATTGACAGTTGCATAAAATCCCTACATACAGGGGATGGCCAAAATGTTTGGGATAGGCAACTTTTTTTCTCCCACAAAAAAAAAATCAACATGCTGTAACTTTTCATAGAGTGCATCAAAAAATCTCAAATTTTGACTGTTTGTCAACCTATTATATGTGCATCATTGGTACAAATTTGGGCTCGATTGATTAATTTTTTGCGAAGTTAGAACCGTTCGGGTAAAACACTATTATATAGACAACTAATTTTTGAACTGTCATATCTCGGAAACGCGTGAACCGAATTGAATGATTTTTTTAACGTTTATCAACAATATATTGATACTTAATACGACGTTATAAAATGTAATATTTTCTCACGGCGAATTAAGTTATACCGGATTGAAATTTTTACCCATATATGAGCATGAGCATGAGCATAGATGACCGCACAATTCGTAGTTGCTACTCCGTGATTGACCAGAGCAATCGAAATTGCACAAGGAACCAATGAATAGGGCTTAGGACTAGCTTACTATTCTCAATGCACACAGGTCGAGAGCTCCAAACTTTAATAGGGTCAATAACGGCGCCGGCCACGTCCTTACGGTCATCGAGGATGGGAGGGAATGTTAGTAAAGACAAACGTTGTTATAAAGACCGCGAATCGCTGCATCTCCACGTTTGTCTCAGGAAGGATTTTTTTGTTAGTAGGGTAAGGTACATTGTCAGTCCGGGAGTCACCTATGGTTGGTGATATGATTTGACAATGGATCAATATACACAAACCGCCGTTAAGAACCGACCACTTTTCGACGCAAAAACTAGCCAACAAGAAAATTCTATCGCGCGTCTCCACTCCACTAGGGAGCAGAAACCTTTAGTCTATTCCACACACAAATACACTGAACGCGACTCACTTGTCGGCGCCCGGATTTTTCTCGACCGGCGAGCCCGAACCAACACTTTTCACTCTTTTGTGTAAATGCAAAAAATGAAAGAAAATATGTATTATCAACTTTAAGTGTATTGGGAACTAGCGCCGACGGGAAGCGAAAAATTCGGAACCGACTCGATCCACGACGCGTCCACCGCACACTCCAGCATTTCAACTATGCCTCCTTGAAATTTTTACCCATATAGAGGAAAATAAGTCAAATTTACAATACCACACAAACATTACTAAATGTGTTCTTCCTTCAATCTAAATACGCTCTAATATATCTGATTAGAGATAACTTGAGAATAGAAGTGGAAAATCTTTGAATATCAACACTAAAATTTATTGACATTGATGTAAAAAATACATTATTTCGAGAAAAATCCAAAAAGTGTCAATCCATGATAACTTTTTTCAACGTTTAAAAAGTACCTATGTTTTAATAGTTTGTGAAGCATTTACTTATAGTTGGTTTACGTTCAAAATTTCATTCAATTCGGTTCACTGGTTTCCGAGATATGACAGCTCAAAAATGAGTTGTCTGAAAAGTAGTGTTTTACCCGAACGGTTCTAACTTTGCGAAATATTAATCAATCGAGCCCAAATTCGTACCAATGATGCACACATAATAGCTTGACAAACAGTCAAAATTTGAGATTTTTTGATGCTCTCTATAGAAAGTTATAGCTTGTTGAACTTTTTTGTGAGAGAAAAAAAAGTTGCCTATCCCAAACATTTTGGCCATCCCCTGTATTTCAAAGTTTGCCTTTTTTATGAAGACTTCTAAAAAAATCACTCAAAAGGGTTTTCCTCGGTCAAAATTTGTTATTAAAAAATATTCCAAAATCTTCCGATCTTCCATGAATGTAATTTCTGATAACCTCATGAAACATCGAATTTTTTTTATCAAATTATCATATTTTTGAAGTTCTGCATATTTTCATTAAGATTCTGTTGTTTTTTTTTTGTCTTTTGATGATTCAGCTTAGTTTTCGATTCTATCAATCAGGTATCAGAACATAGGCTCAGGCGGCACGTTCTCCATCGAATGGGAGATTTGTGCCTCGCACGTCATAGCCAATCATCACTTACCTGAGGGAAGAGGGAATGGGAAAAGGGAAAGGGGAATTGGAAAGGGATGATTGATTTCATACAAGCACCTCCGAAGAATTGCTCGTTAGAAAGAATGTACGCACACGTAGGAAATATTCTACCAGAACATTCAAAGTTGAAATTCTAATTGAATCTTTACTACAGAATAATTCATTTCTGCACCCCCGAAGGGATACTGAGAATGATTTATGAGCAAATTCTCACACTCTGTTGGCATGTCATGTTTTACAGCAGTAGAACAGGACGCGCCTTTCTGAGTACGAGAATCAGCTTCATCAATAAAGATCAATAAATCACAAAATACTCAAAAAGAACAAATATTGTCCATTTTCAGTTGGTATGACTTTGTTGATCTTCTAAAAGTTTGCCAGAATATTGGTATTCTGAAAAACTAATCGATTCAAAACATCGTTTTGAAAACAATCTTCAACTGCATTCCGTGGAACGCACAAACAAATTATGTTTTGGTCGAGATTATGTTGCCTTAATACGAGCTTAAAATCAACCACCGCCTTCTCATTAATCACTAACAAACACTGGTTCAGCCAGCTATGGCTGTACTGATTCTCCGGAGAAGACCAGATTTTGCCATATCTGTCCAGAACCAAGGTTTTGGATGAATGAATTGGCTGGCATTTGATACAAGGTTGTTGAACACTTCAGCAGTTCATCCGTCAGTGCATTCGTAAAATAGCCTTTTTCAGCCTAAATTACAAACGCAACGAGGATATTGAAGTGCTCGCTTCCCCAGAAAAAGTAGGCAGGTCCGTCAAAGCAGCTTTGCGGATTTGCTTTTTTTCTCTTTTTTCATAGTTTTTGCCCTTGGCGGCAAAACTAGAATCATCACTATTTGTTGCCAGTGGTTCCAAGCTCTGTAGTTTTTGTCCAGCACGTAGGGTTCCTCCTTTAGCACGTCCAGTTAATGCTTTCCAGAAGTTGCCCGAATGCTGTGCAAAACTACTAGAGAGACCTAACATTCGGTCATCGTGTCCAAACAAAATAACCGCTTAGCTAGGAAAAAAAATCTAACCCCAACCGACCGACCCGAATGACGTCCTAGATCAAGATTGATCAATTCCAGTCAAATCACTCCGTAAGGTTTGATAGTAATTGTTGGCCGACCAACATACTAGCTTTTGACTACCAAAAGCAAAAAATGAGTTAATACAATATTATGAACAAATTGCAATAACAGGGATATTTCAGTGGCGCACATATTATCATACACCCATAAGATACCCCATGTACGCAAAAGTTCTCAAATGTATTCACTCTTTCATTATCGTAATATAAGAAAATTTGTTTAACAATTCAAGCTAACACTGCTCATATTGCAAATCATTAAAAAGAATCCACTGCCACTTGTGGCAATGGTTCAATATTTAGGATAAAAATACCAAATAGTGGTTAATTTGAAATACAGATATATTTTCTGATGCACTAATGCCATACACCCAGAAAACACCTCTTGCATAGCAAATGTCCACAAAAAGCATTTCACCCTTTTGACTCTATACAGAGACCAAATAATTTGCAATACATACACTCAATCGATCGATCGCACGATTGTATTGCAATACAAAAGACCCCAAACTGCGTGTTCCTCCGCCGGTAGGTACACGTATTAGAGATAGCGCACAGTCTAACACCATATTGCAGTATCTCATTATTGGTCTCATCACGGCCAAACTGGTACAGAACACTGTTGCACAATCATGCAGTACTTGTTTATTTACCAGCGACTATAACGGACGCCCGAATATATTGAGTTATTCTCGCACATTTCAAGTGGATATGAATCACTCAGTCACTGCCATTCATCAAATAATTGTCCCATATACATATGGGGTTCCCATATAACATAGGACAATCGTACGTTGAACGGCAGGTCAGTACTCACCACCATTGCAAACAAAATCACTACACAAAAAAGATGCGATAATCCCGCATACAAAGGTGGTTTCTCATGATACCGCACTATCTACACTGAACAACGGGGGATGCCATTGCACCGCTCCGCATATAGAAGTAACACTTCATAATCAAGAAATATTTTTTACTATATTTCTTCCTTTCATGGGTCAGAATCCTTTCACAATTCTTTTCCCATTAACACAGTGGTAATACACATTCTCTAATTAATTGCCTGAAGGGCAATTAATCCGATAACACCCAAATAAAATTAATTTAAGTGGGTCATTACCGAGAGCGTCCACTACCCAACAGCACTACCACTTTTTTGATGCTCTCTATAGAAAGTTATAGCTTGTTGAACTTTTTTGTGAGAGAAAAAAAAGTTGCCTATCCCAAACATTTTGGCCATCCCCTGTATTTCAAAGTTTGCCTTTTTTATGAAGACTTCTAAAAAAATCACTCAAAAGGGTTTTCCTCGGTCAAAATTTGTTATTAAAAAATATTCCAAAATCTTCCGATCTTCCATGAATGTAATTTCTGATAACCTCATGAAACATCGAATTTTTTTTATCAAATTATCATATTTTTGAAGTTCTGCATATTTTCATTAAGATTCTGTTGTTTTTTTTTTGTCTTTTGATGATTCAGCTTAGTTTTCGATTCTATCAATAGCTTGCAATACAAAGTAAATATTTCAAGGATTTTTCTTCAATCTCCTCATCTTCATGCTGCCACAAACGCTTCGTGACGATATTTTTACTAACATCACTATCGTAAAGCAATTCTGCGTCGAATTGGCTTCTTTAGCGATGTTGAGATAATTCCATATTCTGAATCTACATGTTAAACTGAGCCGAAATCCAAATTTTCAGTAATTTTGGTGCCCGGGAACCTATTTAAAAATCACTTTGAAGTTTGTATGGGAGCAATTTGTCGAATCACCCCTCGTCGCATTTTGTACTGGGCGGAGCTGTCAAACAGTTGCTTAGCTGTCAAAAGGTGGTTTCAAAAAAATTCTTTTAAATTGATTTTAGGTACCAAAATTAAGTTCTAAAATTCTGAAAAAAAAATCATAGTGGCTCAGGAAAAGCTGCTCTTTTGTATGAAATTAAAAAATTAACACATTTTTCCAAATTTAAAAACCCATTTGTATGTCAATTTTGGAAAAATGTCCTATCACCAGTGACAGTGGTTCGAAACAATCAAAATGCCAAATAAAAAAAATAAAATAAAAATAAATATATTTTTTCCAAATTTGGCAGACTATAGATTGTTTAACAAATTTGGAAGTTTTGCATTGCAATCGTCCGGAATTTTTGTTTTTTTTTTTTATAAAATTCTGTGATTCTTCAAGCAATTTTCTTTCAAAATAGAAATGCATTTTTAGAACATTTTTTTTAATTTAACGGAAACTTTATATTTAAGTTTTTTTATGCAATTTGTACTTGAAATGTTGAACTGCATGTGGTTAGCTTTAAATCAGAGCAGACTTGGCGAGTTTTTGGACAGGC
Source organism: Aedes albopictus (assembly GCF_035046485.1). Lineage (NCBI taxonomy): Eukaryota > Metazoa > Arthropoda > Insecta > Diptera > Culicidae > Aedes > Aedes albopictus. The sequence goes on along the minus strand of NC_085137.1, from coordinate 457,181,722 downwards.
AATGATAAGCAAAGAAATTCGACAACTCTGAACATATCCGCGTAATTTTGATGCATATGTTTCAGCACATAGAAGAATGATAGCTCGTATTTGATAAAACAACGTACTTGATATCCCAAGTACATGCATTGAAAAACGCATGGTCACAAGTGTTGTAAAATCAAGGCCAAAATGATAGAAGATCTTTGTAAAAAGTTAATGGTGTGCCGCGACATTTTTGAAAATTTCAAAAGGCGCCGCGGTAGCAAAAAGTTTGGGAACCTCTGCCCTAAGCAAACGTGGCCCAATCATTAAGAATATGATGATTTTATGGGTGTCTTGCGTATTGAAAGTTAGTTTATGCGATTCAGTATCATAATTTCTTTTTTATACTACTCATTTCAGTATAATAATGACCAACTTTTCCGTACCGGTTCATTATGCAACTGAAATGAGTTGCATAATGTAAAATAGTTGCATAATGTTCATTATGCAACTCATTTGAGTTGCATCATGAACATTATGCAACTCAAATGAGCTGTATAATGAAAAAATCATTGCATAAAATTTTGTATGGAACTCGTTGCAAAACTCGACTTTTTAGCACTCTTCGTATTTATCCAACTCGGCAAGCCTCGTTGGATAATTGTACGACTCGTGCTGAAAAAATCAACTTTTTGCAACTCGTTACATAAATAACTATTACTTATTTAACTAAGTGGCGCCAACTTCTGCTCCGCGTGATATCAATTTAACCGAATCAAATTAACAATTTAAAAAAAATTACGTTTTGGGTGCTGACAAACTGTTGGGGGCAAAACGCACCTTGAGGTGGGGCAATACGACCTCTGGCATTTTCCGCTTTGAATTCTGATGGAATACCAGGCGGCTCCATCTTACTATTGACGGCAGCAAATGGAAGGTGTAGGAGGCGGATGGTAGTTAAAAGGTTGATTCCATATAATCGGCGCGCAATCGCTTAAGCTGCGTGCGCTTCAAATTAGACAATCTTTCCAAATGTGGAAAATCATCGTTTTCCACGCTTTTCATTCGAATATTTTCGTCATTCTTGGGCTTGTTCGGCTCAATTTTACGTCTCGTTTGCTTGCATCTGACGGAACTTCACCTATATAGTGAAATAGCGTGAGGGCGTTTTGCCCCGGGGGTGCGTATTACCCAAGGTTATCCTACATCGATTTCTGCGTGTGCTGTGGATGGGCAACATACTCTCACTGAACGCTCAGAGAGCGTTGGAAGGGGACATCTAACGTGGAGTGAGGCGGGTGTTGGATTCAGGATGGCTCTCTGCTTCACAGAAGCGTTACCTGTTTTGTGGCAAAATTGGTTAACGCGCCCTGCCTAGCGAACTTAGAGAGACGTGGTTCAAACCCCACCAGAACTACGTAGATTTTTTCGCAATTTCAGTCATTACGTATGCCTCCCATTGATTTCTTATTGTGTTTTATTCATTTCTCAAGCATTTTTCACTGATGGTCAGCATTGTTAGAGAGGCAGACTTAACAAAGTCAACGTTCTTGGTGAGGGATAAGAAATGGCCTAAATTTCTAACAGGGAAGACATTTTCTTCACCACATGCGATAATTCCCGACACATCACATCATTAAAGATATTCCAGTTTACCTTTGCCAATGACTCATTAGTTGGAAACAAAAAGATGTAGCCTATCAATGAAATAAATTGATTTTCTCCGTCGGTAAATTATAAACAACAACTTGTCTTCGTCCCAGGGAAGATGCAGGAGAATGTGTGTATGAGTTTCTTCGTCACACTGTGATGGCGTTTTATGATCTGGTGGGCGAAATATTTTGGTCATTATTCTGAAGCTACATCTATCTCAATTTAAAAGCTTTCTGCTCAATAATACTTGAAACACGTGATTTGATTTGGATTGCGAAGAATTTGACTGACTTTCGAATACACAACTACAGTTATATAATAATTTTTGACCGTTCTATGTACCATACTGTCACGTAGCAGGTGTGACGGGAATGAACTTCATGTTGTGCCCAAAATAAACGTGGACAAGATGGGAAAAGAATTCGAGGGACATTCTTTTTCTTCTTCTTGGCGTAACGTCCCAACTGGGACTAGGCCTGCATCTCTGCTATCTGAAGGAGTCCTAGCATAAATAGATGGAAGAACTACAATTGCAATTGCTTGAGTGATCCCAGCAGATATTTCTGGATTAAATCTCTGTAGATGTTCCTGGAGGATCACACCAAGAGTTCTTGAAGGAATTACTGTAGAAGTTCATAGAGTTCTGGAAGGTACCGTGATTTCGGGTGAAGTTGATCACTTTTCACAGTTTGTAGAGCCTAATTTTTGAATAGTTATCGATATGGTCAAACTTAATGACTTAAAACAAGTACGATCACGGTTTTCATCAGTCAACGAGGTTGAAACTTTCATTGCAAATCATTTTATAGTAATAAAAATCATTTGAAATAAAAAATCAAAAATTTTGCTCTCGGGGTGAAATTGATCAGTAAATGGAATGTTTTTGTAAGTGCTGAAATATGTTTTCCTCCTGAATTAACCACCCCAGAATGCGAAAAGCTACGCAAAACTTTTACAAGTTTTCTAAATTTTTAATTATTTAAGTTTAAAGTTGAGTAAATCCAAAGAAAACGCCTGAAAGTATGCAATTTTCATACTCAATATGTGATCACTTCCGGAAAAGAACATTTTATGCATAAATTTCAATATTTATAGAACTTTTGATAACAAAATCAGGTTTAGCGAATAATTGGCAGCTATAAACATTCATTTGAATATTCATTACATGTACGATAGATCAACGGTAACCAAAGCTTAAAAGTGTCTTTGAAGCTCACCCAACTTGCAGTTTCGGAAAATCTTGTATTTTTTACAGAAATGTGTTACTAATTGGCTGTAAAACATGTAAACTCATCATTCAATACTCTTTGAGTCAGATGATGGTTAGTTTCTTCAAATTGTTTTAGGTTTGAAGATTTGTTTTTAACAAATAAAAATGGCCCTCACATCGATCAAATTCACCCGAAATCACGGTATCATAGAAGGATTTTTTAATTGATTGATTGATTTGTCTTTATTAAAGGGACTTTCAGCCCTTGGCTGGTTCGTCTCTCAGGATTTTTTAGAGAAATCCTAGTTTAATTTTGCTAGTGGAATCACTACAGGAATTATTGGAGAAACCCCATCAGGAATCCAAAAAAAAAAGTTGCTTGAATAAATACCTACAGTTCTCCTTGGAAAAATCGGTCAAGGTATTCTGGGGGATGAAATCCCTGGAGGAAGTCCCGGATAAATCCTTGATGTAATCTCTGGAAGAAACACCGAAGGGATTTCCGGAAAAAATCTAGGAAGATTGTCAAAAAGCATCCCAGCAAGAATGCTACAAGAAAACTCTAGAGCAATCCCTCGTAGGTACCACAGTTACAATTCCTTAAAGAATTCTAGGAGAACTTGCTGTTGCTCGAATTCCAAATGCAAGGCCAATAGGCGCTCCTAGATAAATCCCATGAGGAATTTCTCGAGGATTACCTGAATATAACCTCTGAAGGAATTCCTGGAAAAATCACCGGAGGAACTTCTGTAAAAATCCCAAGAAGATTGTCTTGAATAATCCCACTAGGAATTCCTGAAGGAATCCCAATAGCAATTTCTAGAGAAATCCTAGGAGAGATTGGTGGAGAAGTCTCTGCAATTACTATTAAAACCCCATGAGGACTTTCTGGAGGAAGTTTAAGAGAAGTTCATTGAAAAAATATCTCAATGAAGCCATGAAGGGATAATTTGAAAAATCCCTGGAAGAATCGAAAGAGGTATTACTAGACCGCAGGAGAAAATATTTCGCATAACTCAAAAACGATTAAGAATGATGTATCCCAAAAAATCATGAAAAAGTGAACTCTGCCGCAGTTGGAATGTTAGCTTCAGTTTGGGCTTTGATTGACCGAAAGTAGTTTCTACTCTACCCTAATAAACCAACACCATACACGGACCGTTATGTAGACGGTTCAACTTTAGCGCATACTTTTCAAATTGTATCCCATGCATTGGTGGTTGGTTAAGTACATCCTATGGTTATCGTTACCATATCATTTACACTCATACAAGGAACCGATAAAGAGCTGACTGCTTGCGACAAGCAGACATCTTCAGTGGTTGGTGATTTTGTTATATCGTGAAATCCTTAGTAGTTTTATTTTTACACGGAAATGATGCCTGCTACGTCAGATTGCATGACAATGAGGTAAAGGGGAAAAAGTGATGATTGCAATCGCTTGCCCACGGTACACAGATAAAAATAATGATATTTACACGTAATGTAAACTTTATTTTAGTCATGTTAATCTATTGTTATGTTATGATGGTTTACATGATATATCTTATAAATTTGTGTTATATTTCATGTAAACTCTCAGAGTCATGCTGAATCACATGACACATAATGGGAGTTTACATGATATTTTATGACTTTTACATGATATGTCATGTAAACTTCTGTGATATCCCATGCTCTTCGATCTGTGTAAACAATCTACACAAGTTCATGCTGGCATATCAGGGTGGTTTTGGGAGACTGCTGTATGGCAGAAGGTTCACGTTGGTGCGTAAATGCCGTTCGGTAGGCGAAAGGTGGTGGATTACTGTGAAGGTGCGGCACTGTTCGCTGTTTACGTAGATTGTGGGTGAGATACCACTGACTGTGGTGTAAAGTTGGGAGATAGGAAAACGGTTTTTTTTTTTCAACTCGTTTCTGGTTCTAACGGCTACGAACATTTATACACGAGTTTATATGAATAGAAGATAGAGAGAGTAGATAGAAAGATACAAAGTCCACCGCAATTGAGAAGTTACGCCAGAAAGAAAAAAAAACGAAATCTATCAAGGCTTCAGGTTATTTTTACAATGTATAAATCAGATTAACCTTCCTTTTGCATCACGTTGGCAGCAGCTCGCTGACGTAGTGTACGATTTGGGTCAAAAATGACCCTAATGCCAAAGGAGGGTTAAACGACAATCCGTCCAAAAAGCCTTCAACAACAAACAACAACCGTAGCCACGCAACAGAAATAGCAACCATTTCCCTACGATAGCGTCACATGATCCTGAGCAAGCAAAACTGGAAATTCCATTGGTATCATTTATTTTTCCGATGGTAATTGTTGTCGTTTCATAAAGTAGGCATAAGTAGACCAACAACAACAAAGACAACAGCAACGGCAAAAGTGGTTAGAAACTGCACACCCAAGCCGAATAAGAAACCCGTCCGTCCGTTACCGGGCACGGTAACAAGCAAGCGCGACCATCAGAGCCACTTGTGCAAACAATAACTGCAGCACAGAAGACTTTACTATACATCCACAATACGGATCGGACCGGCGCGACAACGGACGACCGGTTGACGCAAATGATCATACACACACGGGTGTAGGCAATTCGGTTGTTAAATGAACCTGAACCGAAACGTCATCGAAATGTTATCGCAACAGGTAAAATTTAGTTCAAAATTGGTAAGGGAAGCCGAGCCGAATGAACAATGATGAAAGAGAAGGACTTCAAAAGCAATTGGATGAAAAACCTTCATTCAAGCGCAAGAACGAAAATTTGGTTTTTGAAGGGTCGATCGTTCTTGGGAACTCGGCTGGAAGAGGGACGGGACGCTAACTAATTATGAATCAACAAAGCTAACAACAACGTACCACCATCGCACCGCTCCGCAGGGAAATGCTGAAATGTGAGGCGTGGAATGTCGGTCGGTGGTAATAAGAAGATCAAGGGTCAGGGTGGAAGTTGAGGGCCTGATAGAGGAGGATCAAACGATTATGTTCAGTAGACCTGTTCAGTTATTGGGAACTCTGGCGTCGGATTCCCGATCTAAAAGTCAAAGTGGGTCATTTGGTCAAACTAACACACGACCTTCTATGTTGTGCAGAATGACGCCTGCAACGTCAGATTGCAGCTTAATGTGAGAAGGGAGAAGGAAGTGATGATGCAACTGCTCGCCCATGGCCATGGTAGACGGTATATACCGTATTACCACTGCGTCTACGCAAGTTCATGCTGGGATGTCCACTTTGGTGCGTGGGTTGCCGTTCAGTAGACGTAAGCTGATAGATAGAGCACTGATAAGATTATCATGAAAATGATGCGGCACAGTTCGCGGGTTGCCGATTTGTAGGCTTATTATCGATATTTTTTTTAGTGTGTTTGTTTTATTCATTTGTTTGAAGAAGAGAGAGAAATGAGACGTGGTAGCCATTAGAGCTCAATTCATCGAAACAAACTATAGGTATTGCATTTCCAAGCTGACAATCTTGTATGGAAATCTGAGTATGTCCGATCTATCATGCAAAACTTGAATATATACGGAGAAAAAGGTAAAAACTGAACAGGTCTAAAGTTCAATGTGTAAGCGGGGAAAAAGAGGGACTATCAACAAGTGGTCGTCGGCTGCTTCGTCGTGGCAGGTAACCGGATATCAATGGGAATCTAGATGGGACTTCTTCTCGGAATGCACAATACCAACCCCTCTCGCGCATACATCAGGTGAAGGCGCGTTTTAGCGATTGTGAGCCGTTCGTCACTTGCTCATTGCGCGCATATCAACGTGTTCGAACAGGTTTAGGGTCCATCCGCCAATTTGGATCGCATGGGAACCTCCCGAAACTCGAATCGCGTCGCATGCGTCAATTGCGCAAAACACCTCCACTTCAATTAAACCGCCATACATATTACAAACGATTAATCCGACGGATTGGGAGATCGAATCAGTGCCCCCGCGGGTTAAAAAAGGCTTTGTGTAAAATTTCAGCCCCGTTAGGTTGCTAATTAAACTTTCCGCCTAATTTGGTTTGGTTTGGCGACTGGCGACGACGCGAAGTTGGAGGCGATTGGCGACGGCGACTGGACTGCCGTCCGGCTGATCGACCGCATGCAGGCGTACATTGCCGCAAGCGAAGCGGTGCGGTCGCGGCACAGTACTGGTTCGCGGTTGCGGCGGCTGGCGACATAAGCCGGCGCACAAACAGGAACCTTTTTTGCACACGTGTGTCAAAATCTGCTACACTCAGCGAAAACGGCTGTTGGAAATCACGTAGTTTTCGTTAAATAAAAGTATCTTTCACTTTTCAACTGTTCATACTGATTTTGAAAGACTATCACCCTAAGGTATTAAACAGACATTCTTCTGGATTTCGCGTGTCCTTTTCCGTCAGTGTATCAACAAAGTGGCGACGGGTGAAGCCTTTCAGCAGAACGAAGCGTACTAGGTAAAGGTCCAATGTCCACCAACCGGTGCGGTGTGCTGCCTCTGTCACTGCTCAGTAGGTTCAGAAATGCAACAGATTGCCACCGCTACCAGTTCGGTAAGATAGTGCCGCCTGTCATCCAGAATAAGTTGAACTGAATTGGTGTACCCATAGGTACGCCCGTTGTTGTCAGATTTGTGCGGCGGCGGTTTACTTTACACCTGGAGGAGATTTATCGGTGACGGCGAATACCTACGTCAGACGGAAAACTTGCGCTCAGATTTGTGGGAGCTGATCAAACTCAAACAACATTGCATCTGTTTCAGGTGGTTGTCCTGCATTTCGAACTGTTACATAATGGTAATCTAGTTCAGAACATTGGGCACTATCACGGTTATTTAGCATTAGCATTGGGACTAGCATTAACCCGCTAACGCCCAAGGTGTCTCACAATTGTATAAAAACTTGTTATCAACATTCAAGTTTCAATAAAATAAGCATGATTTCACGAAAAAATTGGAAGTCTACGATTTTGTTCCAAAAAAATCTTCAATATGTGTCCTTAATATCCGATATTATTTTCAAGCTCTATATTAGAACAACTTTTACAATACACAGAACAAATACGTAATTAAAATTCAGCTAGAAATCATGCACATAAACGGAATGCTAGAGTTAGTGCATTTTACATGATATAATGTAAAATTACATTACCATCGTGTAAATTTCCGCCAACCATCGCGTAAACCATCATGGACTCTAACCGGTTACATGACGATTAGCGGAAATTTACACGATTGTAACGTAATTTTATATGATAGCTCATGTAAATATGCACTAACTCTAGCATTCCCTTTATGTGCATTATTTCTCGCTGAATTTTACATGATTTTTTTTTTCTGTGTTTCGATGTATTGTGATCCGTTTGTATACTATTTATCCACATTAAGTGAAAGAGAAGATCACAGATCGAAAAAAGAGTGTAAAGTTCTGTGACATATGATGCACATAATTGGAGCGTGGAATATCACGGAAGTTTACATGACATATCATGTGAAATTCATGAAACATCATGTAAATTTCCATTATATGTCATGTAATTCAGCATGACTCTGAGTTTTTACATGACATATAACGTAAATTTACATAATAAATCATGTAAACATTTATAACACTAAGTTTACATTACTAAAATTAAGTTTACATGACGTGTAAATGTCATTATTTTTATCTGTGATAACTACTCAAGAAGAATAAGAAAATGAGTGTCAGATGACGTCATGGTTTACTAGAGATATCTACGTGCATCAAAAAGCATATTTGCCTCTGTTTCTCTATTTTTCTCTTATTCATCCACTCTCATTACACAGAAAAAAATATGTAATTAAAATTCAGCTAGAAATCATGCACCTAAAGGGAATGCTAGAGTTAGTGCATTATTACATGAGATATAATGTTACCCGTAACGTGGGTAGATCACCTTATAATGGTGCGTTACGGCGTAAGATCTACCATAACCAATTTTGATTTCGTAATTTTTCAGCTTGGTTGATTTGAATGCAGGAAAATTATAAGATCAAAATTTGGTTTATTTTTCTGTGTTTTGTTTTATTTTTGTATTTTGGTTTTTTTACTACTTATGTACCAATTGTTTCAGTGTTATTTGCTTGATTTTAACTTCAACTTTCATAAAATAACTATTTGTTTCAGCGCTGTTCAAGTAAATAAAGTTGTAATTGTAATTTAGGTCAATTAAAATTCGATGTATCATAATCTAATATTTATTGTTTCAGGTAAAATCAGGTAATTGGTTAACTATATAATTAAATATATTTAAATTACATGATACTTGGGATATTGGGAGGGGTAGCCTAAGGAAGCTAAATGAACTGGTTTCTGGACAAATGTTCGTGGGGTGGCCAGACTTTGTCACGAGATAACAACCATCGTGTTGTCTTCCGAAGGTCTCCAGTAAATTTAGCTTACCCTGCTACAACAAACCATCAGGTAGATCATTCCCTTCTGGCATGACTCTGCAGCCATAGGTAATCCTTGCGCTGATGGTGGGTACACAATCATCATCATCATTACATGAGATATAATGTAAAATTACATTACCATCGTGTAAATTTCCACCAACCATCGCGTAAACCATCATGGACTCTAATTAAAATTCAGCCAGAAATCAAGCACATAAAGGGAATACTAGAGTTAGTGCATTATTACATGAAATATAATGTAAAATTACATTACCATCGTGTAAATTTCCGCCAACCATCGCGTAAACCATCATGGGCTCTAACCGGTTACGTGACCTTTAGCGGAAATTTACACGATTGTATCGTAATTTTACATGATATCTCATGTAAATATGCACTAACTCTAGAATTCCCTTTATGTGCATTATTTCTCGCTGAATTTTACATGAATATTTTTTTTCTGTGTAACTGCAACTCACGCTGCAGGAAGTTCTCCTGTATACATCCAGGCAGAATCCCTCGTAGGATCCTCAAAGAAATCACGGAAGAGATTTCTGCAGGAAGCTCGGCAGGACTCCATGGAAGAATAATTGAAATAATACCGGGTGGAATCATAGGAGAACTCCCTTGAGGAATGTCAGAAAAACTAAAAGAATCTTTGAAGGGACCGCAGCAATACCTGAAAGACTCCCGTAAGAATACCTGAAGGAATCTTCGAAGGAATACAAGGAGGAATCCATGAAGCAATCCTAGCAGAAACCCCTAAAGGAAACCTTTACAAAATCTCTAATTCATCTTTGAAGGAATGCCGACTAGAAAAAAAATGTCAGTTCCAGATTTCCTAAAACAATCCCGGCAAAAATCCCTAAAGGAATCCCGAGAGGATTTCCTTAAGGAATTCTGGGAGTCATATCTGGTAGAATACTGAGAGAAATCTCCGCTGGAAGCTCGACTGAAAGAATCACGGAAGAAACCCTGGGAGAAAATCCTGAAAATAAATCCGAAGAATACCAGGGAATTACACTAGGATTCTATGAATATAATGAAAATCTTTGTAAGAATACAAGGAGGAATCTGTGAAGTGATTCCAATCCCTGAAGAAATGCTGGTTAGAATTTCTGAAAGAATCATTTCAAGATTTTCTAAATTTCGGATTATTTTACTCCTGAAGGAATATCATAGATAGTATCTGATAGAATCCTTAAAGGAATCATAGCAGGAATCTCGGATGGAAGCTCAGCACCAATCCCTGAAAGGACTATAAAAGAAATGAAAAAACTCGGGAAGAATTATTGAAGGAACCCCATTAGAAATTTCGGCACGAATACCTAAACAAATATAAGGTTGCCTGAAGAAATTACGGCAGAAATCTATATTCTCTCATATTCCTTTCCGGGAGGAATCCCCTAATGAAATAACAGCAGGAATTCCGGAAATAACCTTTTCAAGAAGTTCAATCCCTGCAGAAATCCCTTAAAAGTTCTTACGAACAATCCCCACAGCAATTCCGAAATGAACATCTGAAGGAATTCCATGAGGAATCCTGTGAAATTTCTCGAGAGGAATGCCTGAAGCAATCCCGGAAAGAATTCCTGTAAATGTAACCCAAATTAAACGAAAACCACGCGAAAACGATGACGAATTCCGACATCCCGATGGGACTAAGACAAACTCTCACAACGATCGCCAAACTATCCTACTCAACACTATACGTGATCCGCTGCACCGACAGGTAGGAGAAATATGTTGAACACCGAAGATCAATTTGCACTCGAGGTGAAATGTGCGGATGGCATAGCACCACCAGCCGTTTCTTAATTCGGCCAGCGATCTTGAAAACAACGCGGGGCAAATAAAACACGTGATAGTTTTGACAATGCAGCCACTCGCGCGCCACTCTGGAGAATTCCGTTCCAGTCGGGTCATAGTTTTTTTTTACAAGTTTTAGTTGTAGACTTCAGTTAAATTATACTTTGCATGGATACTCTTTCCCTTTCAATGAGTTCAGTTATTACAAAAGAAGGCTACCAGAACAACCAATCAAACAAAAATGAGGCTAAAGTCATTTCATTCAGCACTCTTTTGACAAAAAACCGAAGCTATGCTCGAATAAACCATAATTCTTCGTGCCCATTCGAATCCAACGGTTTTTGGAGGTCAACCCAGCGCAGCTGCGCTCCTAATTGAACACCCGCCGTGTCAAAGTCCCAAAGACTTCGCTGACGCCCAACAACATTCTCACCGAACAATTTGGGCGCTTGCAGCTGAGATTTGGCCATTCCCATTCCCCATATGCCTGGTCTAACTGCCATAACTACTGGTACCTAGGCGGTGGTGTAGGATTGGAGCGTGGCGCGACGGCGACCGCAGCCGGCTCCGCTTAGCGGTTGCGAAATTAGTCGTTCCCAATTTTCCAATCCACCCATCGGTTTAAGCGTTGTAGTCACCGTCGCCGTCAACCTATGTCTCTAGGCAGTTGGTTGGCATGGGATTTACAAATGATCGTGTATGTTGTCTGTCGCGTTGCACCGCCAACAAAAAAACACACACTCCCGTCCCGACATCGACGAATAGCGTAATTTTGAATCTACGGGCGTCGTGCGGCGGTGACTCCTACCATACAGAAGAGGGAAGCCAGTAGAATACAGGGTCTCTGATGGGGCTCTCAAAGCACAAGGCGCACCACCATCGGGGCGTGAGAAGTTGCTGTTTTCGTTGTTGGTAAAACTACCACTTCAGTCAGCAGGGGAAGGTGTTGCCGATTGCCAGTTTTATGTTGAAAGTGCAAGTTTTCTTTCCATGTGACCTCCAACGAAACCCATTGTGTGCCTTGACGAACCTAAACAGAAATTAGGCCACTCTGGGTCGTTCAATCCCAAAGCTTGCTTCTAGTTGGATGAGAAATAGGTTGGAATTGGTGCGAATGATGATCGATAATTTGTAACTGATATGATTCATTCATACGGATTGACCATTCTTTTTATTTTGGACATTTCCAGTTCCCCTCAAATTTCTTCGCTTGGCTACATAGTTAAGGTTACACTATCTAAATGAAATTTAATTATATTCAGACTAACTGGGTGCAGTTAAACGAAGAGTTATGGAAAACGCTAACGAAAACTAAAGGATGTTGAGGCGAGTTCACTTTGACGGGAGAAAAGATGCAAGGAGACCTTGTTGAACTGTCCAAGGTTATCCAAGAACTTTCTTGAATGAAGGTCATCGAATCTAAAAGCGTAAGTAGTGATCTCTCGCTGAATTGCGAATAAGAGTTGCACTCGCATAGACTCATACACTCATGTTACACTACCCGCCATAAATATGGAATCGCATCGCCTAGTATTGCAACACCCCAGTTGAATATTGCAGCACCCCCAGAAAGTTTGGCATCACCTGAAGACTTCATCACTTTCTGAATTGTATCTCTAAAACCATATCCCCTGCATAGTTTAGACCTTCGGCAAAGTTGATCAGAAGACCTATGACTATCAAATGATGGTAAGTTTAGTGCGTAATTTCGCCGCTATGTGGCGCCAGTGTGCGTTTAAAACGAAGTACTTTGACATGAGTTATCTCATTATTTTGACCACCTAAAAAGTTCGTGTCTTCAGCAAAGTTGATCAGACGGTCTATGGCTATCAAATGGTGGTAAGGGAACGTCTATAAATTACGCTTTTAAGGGTGGGGGGGGGGGGTGATTTCAGTAAAGTGTGACAACTCTTACAAAAAATCTAGAGGTCCCATACAAAAAGTATGACACAGGGTGAGGGGGGGTTGAAAATGGGCAATTTTTGCGTGACGTAATTTATGGACGCTCCCTAAGTTCAGTGCGTAATTCCGCCGCTATGTGGCGCCAGTGTGCATTTAAAACGAAGTACTTTGACATGGTTTATCTCATGATTCTCACCACCTAGAAAGTTCGTGTCTTCGGTAAAGTTGATCAGACGGGCTATGGCTATCAAATGGTGGTAAGGGAACGTCTATAAATTACGCTTTTAAGGGGGGGGGGGGTTTGATTTCAGTAAAGTGTGACAACTCATACAAAAAATTCAGAGGTCCCATACAAAAAGTATGACACAGGGTGAGGGGGGGTTGAAAATGGGCAATTTTTGCGTGACGTAATTTATGGACGCTCCCTAAGTTCAGTGCGTAATTCCGCCGCTATGTGGCGCCAGTGTGCATTTAAAACGAAGTACTTTGACATGTTTTATCTCATGATTCTGATCACCTAGGCCATACGCCGCAGTTTGTCACGCAGCCGGGTTTTATTTTTCGCGCCGGCGATCAGTGCAAAAACAAAATTAATGTTGCATTCAAGGATTCCTCTTGAAATTCTTTCGGGGATTTCTCCTGCAACGCTGTCGTGGATTTCTCTTAAAATTCCTTCGGGGTTTCCTCCTGGAATTTCTTCGATGATTTCTTTTAGAATTCCTACGGAGATTCCTCCTTGATTTCCTCCAGGGATTCCTCATAGAATTCCTCCAGGAGCCCTCCTGGAACTTCCTATGGGGTTTCTTCTTCCCCCTGGGATTCCTGCAGGGATTTCTCCTGTAATTTCTTCGGAGATTTCTCTTGAAATTTCTTCAGGATATCCTCCTGGAATTCCGTCGAAGTATTCATTCTGGACTTCCTTCAAGGATTCCTTCGGAGATTTCTCCTTGAATTCTTTTGGAGATTTCTTTTGGAATTCCTTCGGGGTCTTCTACTAGAGTTCTTTTGGGGATTTGTCCTGGAATTATTTCGGGGATTGATCCTCCAGTTCCTTCGAAAATTCCTGCTGAACTTCCTTCAAGAATTCCTCTTGAAATTTCTTCGGGGATTCCTCCTGACATTCCGTCGGGGATTCCCCCTGGAATTTCTACGGGAACTCCTCCAGCAATTACTTCGTAGGTTCTTCCTGGATATCCTTTGGAGTTTCCTCTTGGAATTTCTGTTGTGATTCCTCTTCGAATTTCTTCGGAGATTGCTCCAGAAATTTCTCATTGAATTCCTCCGCGGATTCCACCTAGAATTCCTTCGGGGTTTCCTACTGGAATTTCTCGGGGAATTTCTTCTTGAATTTGTTCGGGGATTCCTCTTGGAATTCCTTCGGTGATTCCTCCTAGAATTCCCTCACAAATTTCTCCTGGAACTCTTTCAGGGGATATTTTTCGTTGATCCGTTATTGAAATCCTTTGGAGATTCTTACCCGAATTCCCTTGGAAGTGCACGCTGGAGTCCTGCTGGAATTTCTTTGTGGTTAATTGCTGGAATTCCTTTGGGATTCACGCAGGATTATTTTCGGAACTTGCTCTTGAAATTCCTGAAATGCCTTTGGGGATTCCCACTTAAAATTTCTTCGAAGATTCTTTTTCAATTTTATCCACGGGTGCCTCATGATTTTTTTTCGAGGATTCCTCTAATTTTTTTCGATGATTCCTCCTAGAAGTCTTTTGAGGATTCCTTCACGAATTACTTTGAAAAATTCTTTCTGGAATTTCTTTGGGGATTCCTCCTGGACTTCCTTCATGGATTCCTCCTGAAATTCTTTCGGGATTTCCTCTTGATATTCCGTCGTGGATTCCTCCTAAAATTAACACGGGAACTTCTCCTGGAATAACTTTGAATTTTGCTCTTGGATTCCTCCTGGAATTCCTTAAATTCTCCATGGAATTCCTCCTGGAATCCGTTCAGGGTTTCCTTCTTGAATTTATTCGGTGATTTATCCAAGAGTTCCTTCGGAAATTCTTTCTAGAATTCGTGGATTCTTCGAGGATTCCTTCTTGAATTTCTTCGGGGATTCCTTCTGACTTCCTATGGAAATTCCTCTTGGGGGTTTCCTCTTAAAAAACTTTTGAGGATTCCTCTCGAAATTCCATCGAAGATTTCCTCCGAGTTTCGGTGGCTCCACCTGGGATTTCTGCATAAATTTCTTCTGTAATTTCTTGAGAGATTCCTTCGAAGATTCTTTCTGGAATTCCTGCGGAGCTTCCTCCTAGAATTCTCTCAGGGATTTCTCCAGGAATTCCTCCAGAAATACCTCTAAGGTAATGATGATTAACCTGGGCTTGTTAGGGGAATATCTGTGAATAAAAAGAACATCACGTTGACTGAGTCGAGTCAAGTACAAGACACTGAAGATGACCTTACAGTTGAGGTCGAAATACGTATCTGTCAAAGGATGCAAATTCTTAGTGGAATTCAAAGGAACAGTACTTAACGCGATTTTCTTTTTATTTACCTCTAAGGTAATTTTCGTTGATTCCTCTTAGAATTCCTTTGGGGACTCTTTTTCTAATTTTCTTCTAAACTCCCACTTGAATTCTTTTGAGGTTTCCTGATGGAAAATCTTTCCGAATTTCTCCTGGATAATTTTCGTTGATTCCTCCTAGAAATCGTTGCTTAAAGGATTCCTTCTCAAATTCCCTTAGAATTCTCAAATTCCTTCGAGGAATTCTGCTGTAAATCCTTTAGGATTTCTACTTGAGTTCATTTATGGAATCCTTCAGGATTTCCTTCCGAAATTCATTGAAAATTTTAATCATGGATTCCTTTAGAAGTTTCTGCAGGGATCTCTCTAAGACAAACTCTTGAACCACCAGAGATTTCTGCAGTAGTTCCTTCAGGATTTCATACAGCAGTTCCTGCAGAGATTTTCTTTGTGGATTTTTCAAAGATTTTCTTTATGGATCCCAAAATTTTCTTCATGGATTTCTCCAGTTTTTTTCAAGGTTCCTCCTGAAATTCCTTCTGAGATTCCTCCCCGAAGAAACGAGATTCCTTCCCTCTAAATAAATGAAACAAAAATTGTAGCAATATCTCTATTGTATTGCCTTCAATTGCAATGCAGTATTGCAACATGAATTACACTAAGGATGCGGGTAATGTCACAATAGGTCTAATCACTGGTCGCATCGACGGATCTGAACAGGACTTAGAAAAGGTATTCATTCAATCAATAGTTTATGTCATCAATGGTCATGAAACAGCTCAGACTACAAATTCTAGAGCGTAATGATAACTTGTTTGCATTATGGTCAAATTTTGATCACGCCGAAAGCTGCCACCGGCGTGACGCCGCCGCCGCCGAGCAATATATAGTCGGCGCACAGGTAGGTCTAGGTGTCAGAATCATGAGATAAACCATTTCCAAGTACTTTGTTGTAAATGCACACTGGCGCCACATAGTGGCGGAATTACGCACTAAACTTATCATTATTTGAGAGCCATAGACCGCCTGACAAATTTGGCTGAAGACACGAACTTTCTACGTGGTCAGAATCATGAGATAAACCATGTTAAAGTACTTCATTGTAAATGCACACTGGCGCTACCTAGCAGCGAAATTACGCATCAAACTTACCACCATTTGATAGCTATAGACCTTCTGATCAACTTTGCTTAAGACACGAACTTACTAGGTGGTCAGAATCTTGAAATAAACCATGTCAAAGTACTTTGTTTTAAATGAACACTGGCACCAGCAACTTTGCTGAAGACAAGGACTTTCTAGGTGGTCAGAATCATGAGATAAACCTTGTCAAAGCACTTCGTTTGAAATGCATACTGACGCCACAAAGCGGCGGAAATACGCACTAAACTAACCACCATTTGATAGCCATAGACTATCTGATCAACATTGTTAGAGACACGAACTTTCTAGGTGGTCAGAATCTTGAGATAAACCATGTCCAAGTGCTTCATTGTAAATGCACACTGGCGCCACATAGCAGCGGAA
Source organism: Aedes albopictus (assembly GCF_035046485.1). Classification (NCBI taxonomy): domain Eukaryota; kingdom Metazoa; phylum Arthropoda; class Insecta; order Diptera; family Culicidae; genus Aedes; species Aedes albopictus. The sequence continues at coordinate 457,164,788 of NC_085137.1, read as the reverse complement.
TTACGCACTTAACTTATCACCATTTGATAGTCATAGACCTTCTGATCAACATTGCTGAAGACACGAACTTTCTAAGTGGTCAGAATCATGAGATAAACCATGTCAAAGTGCTTCATTGTAAATGCACACTGGCGCCACATAGCGGCGGAACTACGCACTAAACTTTTCACCATTTGATAGTCATAGACCTTCTGATCAACATTGCTGAAGACACGAACTTTCTACGTGGTCAGAATCATGAGATAAATCACTTCATTGTAAATGCACACTAGCGCCACATAGCGGCGGAATTACGCACTAAAATTACCACCATTCGATAGCCACAGACCTTATGATCAACATTGTTGAAGACACGAACATTCTAGGTGGTCAGAATCTTCAGATAAACCATGTCAAAGTGCTTCATTGTAAATGCACACTGGCGCCACATAGCGGCGGAATTACGTACCAAACATTTCACCATTTGAAGGTCATAAACCTGCTGAACAACTTTGCCGAAGGTCTAAACTTTGCAGAGGATACGTTTTATGATATATATTTTAGTAAATCATGAGGTTTTCAGGTGATGCCAAACTTTTTGGGGTGCTGCAATATTCAATTGGGTGTTGCAATACTAGAAGATGCGATTCCATATTTATGGCGGGTAGTGAATATCAACTACCCTTTGAAACCTTTGTGAAGCCCCTTGGAACTCCCCTAAAACGCGTTAGTCTTCTGAAATCTCCCACTGAAACCGCCAAAAACCTCCCTGATTTCCCTTGGTACTACCCGGAACTCACAGAAACGCCCCCCCCCCCCCCTAATCTGCCGTGCGTGATTCGCAAGTCAGTCCCATGTAAAAGTATAAATTGGTGAAATGGTCTCTGAAGTTTTCAATTAAAACTTCGAAAAATCGCCTTGATTTTAAAACTTTGATCATCAACATGAGTGATGTGACTGACTTGCGATTACTTTTCTGCGAGATTGCGGGAGCACCGGCAAACAATCCGAACCCAAAAGGGTAAACTCCAATGTAGGCCCTTGAAACTCCCTGAACCAAATTGAAATGCCTCTAAAACCGATGAAACTTCCCTGATACGTACCTGGAACCCTTTTTGAACTCCATGAGATTCCCTGAAACTTCTCTTAAACCTCGGGCAACCACTTTGATTTAAAGTTCTAAAACTCCTCCAAAACCCCACTGAAACGCTTTGAAACCCCTAGACAACCCCCCTAAGACCCCGGTAACTTCTTTGAAAACAGCGGGAGAACGGCTTTTGGGCCCGTATGAAGTTGATCACCAATATTAACTTCTTTTCCCGATCAGCCTAGATAGCTGTGCAGTGTCGGTAGCGGTTAGTTCAACTGGCCAAGAATAGCACAAAGGACCGTCTGTTCCAGTGGTAGGAGTCCACTAATCAGGTGACCCCTAATTCAAAGTGTTATGCGGCTTTACGCTTACCATGCCTAGGAATGAATGGTTAGGGGGGTCTTATAAAAACCTAATCGCAAACGGAGCCTGTGGAGTATCAGGGCACCCTCCACAGTATCTTGCCCTTACTGTGCTAACCGGAGCAATAGTGCGGTGGACCTTGTGTTTCTCCGAGACAATCAGCTGCCCTTCTTCAATCTCATACTTGAGGCTGAATAAGGGCGGGATTATGAAGATGTTATTAATTAGTTTTAATTTTCATCTATATGGTTTCGCATTATGCGTTTTACACAGTGTATTCTGTGCATCCTCGCCTTTGGCGCACTCAAATCGATACCGATCTGGCTTTATTGTTGCTGTTCTTTTTTGTGCTGTGATTGTTAAGAGTTTAATCTTGCCTAGTTTAGGTAGGGGCTACGGTTAGGATAGCTCAGATCAATCTTCAGCATAAAAGAACAGCAACGATCAATCTTGCAGACTTATGCAAAATGGTACAGCCCAAGTGGCCTTGGTACAAGAACCTTACTTTCGTAAGGGGAATTTCTATCTATGAAACCTTGTGAACCCGGTGTTTGCTACTTTCAGTAAACATGGAATGGCAAACTTACGTGTCATGCCTCGAGCATGTGTGCTTGTCAACAACGCAATCGTTGCTACACTTATCTCTGAACTAACTACTAGAGATGTATGTGCTATCACAATCGATGTATCTGTTGGAAACCTCAACAGGAAATACGTTTATTGTTCGGTTTATTTACCGCATGATGAACCATCCCCTACGGATGCTTCCAAGCAAGTCATTGCATTCTGCACTTCAAATGGTCTTCCGCTAATTGCTGGTAGTGATGCTAATGGTCACCATATAATCTGAGGCTGCTCAGACATCAATTTGAGAGGCTCCAGTTTGATGGAATACTTAAGTAGTACAGATCATGGATTACTTAACATAAGCAACCGCCCAACCTTCATGGTATCTGCTAGAGAGGAAGTGTTAGACATAACGCTTTGCTAGCAGAATTAGTCACGAGCTGACCAATTGGCATGTGTCAGATGAATAATCTTTATCTGACCATCGCTACATCTTTTTTGAACATTTGAATGCTACTTCGCAAACATTGCGTTTCAGGAATCCCCGGTCAACAAACTGGGATCTTTGGATTTGGTTGCAGCCAAATTTCATGGATACTCACCATCCAATCCAAGTGATTTAAATGATGCCGTTGATACTACAACGGCCTTCATCATGGAAGCTTTTCAAGAAGCTTGCCCTCTGTGGTCTGTGAAGATCACAAGAGGAACCCCTTGGTGGAACTCTGATCTGGCGAAGCTCAGGAAATAATGAAGAAAGAGTTGGAACAGACAACGTTCTGCTGGATCGAAGGCTTTCAGGTCGGCTCGGAAGGCTTACCAGAAAGCTCTTCGATCTGCTGAACGATCCGGCTGGAAAAACCTTTGTACAAATGTTTCTAGTTTGAGTGAAGCCAGTCGGTTGAACAAAATCCTTGCAAAATCTAAGGATTTTCAAGTGAACGAACTTCGTTTGCCAAATAGTGATTTCACTTCCTCTGGTGAGGAAGTTTTGGAATGTTTATTCGGTACACACTTCCCCGGTTGTGTGGATATTACATCTTCGGATGAACCTGATGTCTTTTCTTGTAGTTATGATTCTTTAGCTTCGGCTCGGAGTATCATAACTATAGAATCGATTGAGTGGACACTTAATAGCTTTGCTCCTTTGAAATCTCCTGGGGCAGATGGGATTTATCCTATTTTGCTTCAGAAGGGATTTGATCATTTCAAACATGTTTCGAAAAAATACTTGTTTGCAGTTTTGCTACAGGGTATATTCCCAAATATGGCGGGGATTACGGTAATTACGGTAAAGTTAATTCCGAAAGTGGGTCGTGTGTCGTATGAAGAAGCAAAGAGCTTCAGACCTATCAGTTTGACCTCTTTTCTTCTGAAATGCTTAGAACGCATTGTGGATCATCACATCCGTGATGTTCATCTGGCCAACGTGCCTCTTCATGTGAATCAACATGCCTACCAATCTGGTAAGTCCACTGTGACTCTTTTACACAAGGTTGTTTACGATATCGAGAAAGCATTCGCTCAAAAGCAATCTTGTTTAGGTGTTTTCTTAGATATCGAGGGTGCCTTTGACAATGTGTCTTTCGATGCAATATTGGAGCCGTACGGAGTCATAATATATCTCCAATGATTTCCAATTGGATTTATCAAATGCTCAAAAAACCGACATCTTTTTTCGACATTGCGTCTAGCAGGGATTAGAAAATTGAGTGTTTGTGGATGCCCTCAAGAGGGAGTCTGGTCATCGCTTTTGTGGAATCTCGTATCCTACTTATGGTTTTGCCGACGACTACCTAACATTGTTAGATGGCATGTGTATTACCACCCTTTCGACCTGATGCAAAACGCCCTTCAGGTAGTTGAGGGTTGGTGTCGCCAATATGGCCTTTCGGTTAATCCGAGTAAAACATCTATTGTTCTTTTTACGGAAAGGCGAAACCGTAATGGCGTTCGACCTTTGCGTCTCTTTGATTCTAAAATCGATGTGACTGAACAGGTAAAGTTCGTTGGAGTCATTCTTGATTCCAAGCTTTCCTGGACACCTCACATTGAGTTCAGAATCAAAAAAGCTTGTATGGCCTTCGGGCAATGCCGGCGAACCTTTGGTACAACTCGGGGTCTTAAACCCAAGTATTTCAAATGGATCTACACAACTGTTGTTCAGCCAATATTGGCCTATGGATGTCTTGTGTGGTGGCAAAAGGGCGAAATGAGAACGATCGAATCAAAGTTAGGCCATCTCCAAAGAATGTGCTTAATTGCGATGTCTGGAGCGTTCTCTTCAACTCCTACGGCAGCGCTCGAAGTTCTCTTTGACGTTGCCCCATTACACATTCATCTCAAACAAGAAGCACTTTCTTGCACTTACCGTCTATGGGTACTCGGTTTACTAGAGGAAACTCCTGTGAACCGCACGTCAACACACACCTCGTTGTTTCCACTTTTGGTGAATTGGGACAAAGTTGTCCTTGCTCGAAGTGATCTTACAATTGCTTGTAACTTTCAATATAGGACATTTTTCACGAAATACCCTTCCCGGGAAGAGTGGACATCTGGATATCTGGAAAGAAGTATTTCAGACGGCATCGTATGTTACACTGATGGCTCGCTACTCGAAGGTCGAGCAGGTTCTTCTTCTTCTTATTGATGGCTCTACGTTCCCACTGGAACTTGGCCTGCCTCTCTTCAACTTAGTGTTCTTTGAGCACTTCTACAGTTATTAATTGAAGGGCTTTCTTTGCCTGCCATTGCATAAATTTGTACATTGTGAGGAAAGGACAATTGTACACTATGCCCAGGGAGTCGAGAAAATTTCCACGACCGGAACGGGAATCGAACCCGCCGTCTCCGGATCGGCGATCCATAGCCTTAACCACTAGGCTAACTGGAGACCCAGGTCGAGCAGATGCTGGTGTTTATTCTCGTGAGCTAAGGCTGTATCTGTTTTACTCACTTGGTAGACACTGCACCGTTTTTCAGGCCGAAATCTTTGCTCTTATGTGCGGAGTGCAATCAGCACTTCAGCAGCACGTAATGGGCAAAGTAATATACTTCTGTTCAAATAGCCAGGCTGTTATTAAAGCCCTTGCTTGCCACTGGAGCCGACCTACTGATACCTGCTTCGGTCAACTCCAGGTCGAAGATAGTTATCGCTTGTCGAACTCAAATCGAGGAGCTTAGTTCAGCAAACGCTGTTCACCTTGTATGGGGGCCTGGCCATTCTTCCATCGCTGGAAATGAATTGTCTGATGAGTTAGCTCGCACTGGAGCATCACATGACTTCATTGGCCCTGAGTCAGCTATTCCGATATCGAAGTGTTCGGTAAAGCTTCAGATTCACACCTGGGCTGCTACTCAACACAGACAATACTGGAATAGTTTGGAGTCATATCGTCAAACCAAATTCTATTGCACTGAGCCATCTCCAAGGGTGGCGAAGTATCTTAGAAATCTGCCAAAGCAAAATTGCAACATTCTGGTCAAAGCATTGACTGGCCACTGCCAACTCAGCTATCACATGGCGAATATTCAACAAGCTGATTCATTTACATGTGATAGCTGTGAATCCGATGGAACTTCGTATCATTTGATATGTAACTGGCCAGCATTTGCGTAACTGCGTTTCCGAGTATTCGGTAAACACTTAAGTGAAACTGACTTCAGAGACCTGAATATTCAGGATATTCTGTTGTTCTTAACCCGCTGTGGTAAAGAGCTATAGGCTCTCTTTCGCTTTATGCGTTATTACAGTGCCCTTTTCAGGGCGCTGTTTGAACCCATTGTGGTACGCTTATGCGTTAGTATCCTCTTCCAGGGTACTTTTCCTATTTCCCTACCTGTCCTTATCCCCATCCTTATCCTTATTTTCTTCCATTTCCTTCAGGTAGATGATGAAATAGGCTATTATTCTGGCGATGGCACAAATGTCCCAAATGGAAGATAACGTGCCTCTGGAGCCGGCCTTCTGATACCTGATACCTTTTGCTCCGTAAGCTGTTAACCAGCTATTTTGGTTAGTTGGGTAGGAGCCTACCTGAAATAACCTTTTGAAATCCCTCTAAAACTACCCTGAAACGCCTTGGAGCTCCTTCACCCCCCTCTAAAACCGCCTTGAGGTCCCCAAAAAATTCTTTGAAATCCCCGGGAGTCCCTTGAAACGCTAAGAATCGCCATAATATGCCTTACAACTCCCTTCAAATCTTCTGAAACGCCTCTCAGATGCCACTGAAACTCGCATTCTTCGTTGTTTGTTGTTGCTTGCTCTGATAAATTAGATAAAAATGGTTTATGCTACTTACCTTAGAAAATGTCGCGCCAAGTGATGCACCCTGAAAAATAAAGTAATGAAATGATTAATGCTCAGATAATTTCTACACTTATTATACAATGCGAGAAATAAGTATAAAGATAGAGCTGATTTCCATACAAAATAATCATGTTCAAGGATCGAAATCTCTGTTTCTAGCGATTCAATCGTAATGGAATTTTGGCTGCAACCTTAAAATCACAAGAATTTCAGTTAGTACCATAAATCATCATCCATGCAAATGTTTACATTGACTTTTCAGATTCAAAGTCACAATTTTCATGCAAAAAGTGTCTTTATACTTATTTGAATCTGAAAAGTAAATGTAGTTATTTTAAGGTAGCAATCAAAATTCCATTACAATCGAATCGCTAGAAACAGAGATTTTGATCCTCAAACATGATTATTTTGTATGGAAATCGACTCTGTCTTTATACTTATTTCTCGCACTGTATGTTGTATACGAACTAGATATGAGTCATATGGGCACAACTAGGACCTTTTTGCACCTTTGTATATAACAATATACAATGAAAAGTGTAATATTGATCTTATTAGATTTTTCAAATCTCGAAAAAGGGCAACCCTTGAAATAACCCTAGCAAAGTGAGCCGAAACGTCATCTATTAAGCGCGCCATATTTTTTTTATTATTTAAACTCGTTTCTGTTTACTGGTAACAAAATGTGAGGTTGGATAAAGAAAGTTCTGTAACTTTGGATAAAAAAGTACGGAACTTTTGTCTTTTAATCAACAAAACAGTGTCGTTTTTCTTCCATTTGTGTTATTATTAGTGATTGCGTGTAGGGTGCGTAAACACATATTCTAGTGGCGCCACCTAAGGTATCCAGCTTTTTCGTAGCCCGAAAATATCCAGGAAACCGAAAACACCTATGGCAGCACCCCAAGCTCAGACTGAGCAGGTACATCCATCCCATCCATCTGCACTTGGAGGAGCATCCGAGAAGATGGGCGGTGGGCACGAGTGCGGAATGCTTATTTTTACGCGAATCGAATTGAATTTAATTCAGTGAAAGATTTGAGCACCGCCGCCAGTAGGCCGACGGCTGGCTGCTAAGCTAATGCTGGTCGGCAGTCAGCACACGGCACGCTAAAAATAGCACAACGCGCAAAACTGAAAATAAGCAGCCAGTTATAACAGAAACGAAACAGTAACATCAGTAACGAAGGGAGGGGGGGGAGGGTAGCAAGTCACGAGGGATGGGAAAAGGGAATGAACGTCGGTGGATGGATTGGAAAAACTTTAAGTTAGGCAGAGACCCAGAGGAGGTACACGGAAAGGGGGGAAGAAAATATACGACGACGGAAATTGACTTCAACAACAGGCAACAACAACGGTTAGGGGGGTTTTGATGCTAAACAATGCACTAGCGAAAACGGTTTTCACGAGGTGTGACAAACGGCGCAAACTATTCGAGACTCTGCGCGTAGGTAGACAAAATTGATGATGATCAACTCTGAGTGCAGTAAATGTAGCAGCAACCGAACTAAATTGGTTAGATGTTTGCACAAAGCTCCTATAGCAACAAAGAAGAAGTGGATATTCAACACGGTATTCAGCATGATCATGCTGAGGATGGCGGGTTCGATTCCCGGTCGATCCAGGAACTTTACGTAATGGAAATTTTCTTGATTTCCTTGGGCATAGAGTATCTTCGTGCCTGCCACACGATATACATTTGCAAAATGGTCATTGGAAGAGCAAGCTCTCAGTTAATAACTGTGGAAGTGCGCACAGAACAGCTGAGAACTAGACTTTGCCACAGCTGGGACGTTAGGCCAAGAAGAAGAAGAAACTATTGACCAACGCTACTATCTCGTATGTATTAGGTTTTGGGTTCAATTTCTGACTCTCACTCTTAGCCTTATTATTTATATCTGTCTACTTTTTCTCTACATATAAAACTCCTACGTTCACAGCCATCGCTAGAACTACTTAGAAACGGTGTGAAAACCACCACATATTATTTTCAGAGCGTAGTACCTATATTCAATCTACTATATTACGGCCATAAATCCGGCCGGAAATCCGTGAAATGCGTCGCATCATATTACAGTACAGTACGCCTTTCATTTACCAAATGGCAATCCACGCACTAAAGTGAACCTCTGCTAAACAGCCATGTCATTTCATCATCCGCATGAACGTGCGTAGACGCAGTGAACTGCATCACTCCACGGTCTACTGCGGATAAGTAATTGTAATCTAAGGTGGCGGGCACCATTTTCGTCCAATAAATAGAAGATCACCAACACTTACACACTGAAGATGCCTGTTAGAATCAACCAGTTCTCTCATTTTTTTTTTCTTGTGTGAGTGTAGCTGTCCTGGAGATACTGAAGTAGCATCTACTAGCAGTCAAAACATCGAAAGTTTTTCTATTGTTCCTTACCATCTGATGAGAGGTGAATTCGTTTATTCAGTTATCTATTTCGTAAGAGCAGTTGTTGAGAGGAGTTGTGTCTGTTCAAAAAGTTAGTGGTGACCATCCGCTTGCAAAGCAAAGCAATGATGTAATCGAGACCCCGCTAATCTGTACATCTCAAATGACAACAAATTGCGCACAGTTTCAACTCGTCCAACAAAACGTTTCGTGCCTCTTGCTGGTTAAGTCGAACAAATGGTACCGTGCAACATAGCCGCGGAATCGCCACAAACACCCTTCTTTGCACAAGGGATTAGCTGTGTACCTGAGAAAGGATTAGCCGATGTCGTTTTGTACCATAGCCGATCGGCTGTTACTATACTGCTCTTCATTCACGAGCAGGGGTTTTTCAGACTCAGACTCAGAGGTACGTGGATGTCATGTGACGATTTACAACCTAGCTACTGTTGTGTATACTGACTACTCTCTGAACAAGTGCAGGTTTTGTTTTCATTGTATACTAGGGAGCAAGCTTGTTGTAAATATTCTGTTGCTACAGGTGTACGCGTTTTCAAGTGTTTGCATGCAGTTGGTCGGCTTTGATAGGTGATTAGAATTGGTACTTAATGATGAAGTACCGACCACTCTCCGAGCAGACCAATGATGACGCAGTTACAATTACTACTTGAAGCTACATGGGATGTGAAATTAAGATTTTTCACAGTGATAAATAAGAATTCGAAACATATAATTGTTATTCTCTGAGAAAGTGACGTTAAATAAAAGCGACGCGCTTTACTTTGCCGAAAAAACAAGTATTTTAAAAATAAATTAGGGTTTTATCTTATTCCCGTCATACTGAGCACCGGCAAATAATGATCGAGTTTATTCTTACACCTCGCCCAAATTAACTTTCATATCATTTTCTTAAAATAAGGCTGATACAAATTTTATTTTGACTTTTTGTATCCCCCCCCCCCCCTTCAAAAATTGTTGGCTGGATTTTGCATTTTGAGGGGGCAGATAAAAAATATCTATCAAAATTTCGGGTCTTGCTCAAAATTCTTTAACAAATCCGATGAGCAGCGTACGCAGAATATGGCACCGCAAGCGAAAAATAGGTAACAAAGAAGACACGGCAACAACGCTTTGTTTTTTCGTTGGCAGATAATGACAAAGATCGCTCCCGAGTTTGTTCGCAACAAAAAAGGTAGGAATATTTGTCTCGTTCTATTCATATCATGATTTTCGCATTGTTTTACTACTGAAACTCGACTTTGAAGTTTGCAAGAGTCTTAATTCGTCTAAATACTTATGAATTCGATGATGTGGGTCGAAAATTTCAGCAGAAAAGCCGGAATATCGGCACACGCACGGCAAGCGATGTTTGTTTTATTGCTCTCATCGCCTGACATGCGCTTGTTGCGGAGCGCCTCTGTTACCAACATGCACCGATTAAGACAAACCGTTTGTTTTTCGACGTGATCCGTTTTTCGTACCCTGCCGATGAGTTTTTAATATTTTTTTCAAAATAAATGCTTTATTATTTTTATCCCCCCCCCCCCCTCGACCAGTCAAAGAGTGGTGGGACAAAAAGTGAAATAAATATTTGTAACGGCCTAATAGGATTGAATAATTGTCCATCGAGTTCTATTTCCATCTAGTCCACGTCTATGTTGGGCTAGATGTATCTAATTCCCGTCATATCTTTTACGTGACACTATAGTACATACACGGTTACAGAAGTTACACAGATTTGTGTACTACTAGATCAGCCTCACCGCTGTGTCAAATGTACACAGATACTTTTTCGGCTCCAGCGCTGGCATGAAAACAAAATTAACAATTATTTTTGCATTGATCGATTCCTGATAATGCATGTCATCGTTCAGAGAAAATTAGTTATGAACTTTGCTCCCATACCCGCGATAGAGCCAGAAAAGTGACTGTGTACATTTGACACAGGGGTGGAGGCTGATCTAGTAGTACACAAATCTGTGTACATTGTACACAAGCCTGTGTTGTTTCGTTTTAGGGTGTACACTGCAAATTTTGTTTACTGGTATTCAGCAAACTTTGCTGATTTTGTTTGTGCTGATTTCATTCAGCAATGCGAATTTACTGAATATCAGCAATTATTTTTCAACTTGCTGAACCTTCCAGCAATTTTGACAGTTAATCAGCAACGTTGTGCTGAGATTCAGCAAAAATTCTGCTGAATTTCAGCAATTTATTTTGCTGATTTTTTTTTGTGCTGGAAGCGTTTCAAAAAATTTGGTGTGTAGAATGATCAAGAATTATGATTTTGTCGTTAGTTGTGTATTCGAAAAGTTCGCAATCCAAATCAAATCAAATAAGCAGAAAGCTTTAAACTGAGGTAGATGTAAGTTTAGAATATAGCGATCAAAATATTTCGGTTGATATTTTTGTTAAGTTGATGACAATTTTGCCCACCAGATCATAGAACGCCATCACAGTGCAACGAAGAAATGTTTCTCTGTGGTTGTGCAATGCGATGTTTCGTATGCAGAAGTTCCACAGAAACATTTGCTTGCATCTCCCCTGAGACGCAGACAACTTGTTCTTGACATTTTACCGACGGGAAAAAGTAATTGATGTCATTAATTGAGCAGCTACTGCTGCATTCTGCTGCAGTGAAATTCAACTTTGAAGTGCCACAGAACTTTTTTGGGGTGTGATTTGAAGGTCAGTTCAATAAGTGAAACTGGCAAAGTGAAAATTGAACGGTGATGAAGAACTGCTGCTTTTGTGTATCAGGTATCAGAAGGCCGGCTCTACAGGCACATTATCCTCCATTTGGGACATTTGTGCCATCGCCAAAATAACAGCCTATTTCATTATCTACCTGATGGAAAAGGAAGGAAATAAGGATAAGGATAGGGATAAGGACAGGTAGGGAAATAGGAAAAAATAACCTGGAAGAGGGTACTAACGCACAAGCGCACCAGAATGGGTTTAAACAGCGCCCTGAAAAAGGGCACTGAAATAACGCATAAAGCGAAAGAGAGCCTATAGCTCTTTACCACAGCGGGTTAAGAACAACAGAATATCCTGAAGATTCAGGATTCACAGCTATCACACTCAATATTCGCCATGTGATAGCTGAGTCGGCAATGGCCAGTTAATGCTTTGACCAGAATGCTGCAATTCTGCTTTGACAGATTTGTAAGATACTTCGCCACCCTTGGCGATGGCTCAGTACAATATAATTTTGTTTGACGACATGACTCCAAACTGTTCCACTATTGTCTGTGTTGAGTGGCGACCCAGGCTTTACCCAACACTTCGATATCGGAATAGCTGGCTCAGCGCCAATGAAGTCATGTGATGCTCCAGTGCGAGCTAACTCATCAGCCAATTCATTTCCAGCGATGGAAGAATGGCCAGGTACCCATACAAGGTGAACAGCGTTTGCTGAATTCAGCTCCTCGATTTGAGCTCGACAAGCGATAACTACCTTCGACCTGGAGTTGGCCGAAGCAAGTGCTTTAATAGCAGCCTGGCTATCTGAACAGCAGTATATTACTTTACCCATTACGTGCTGCTGAAGTGCTGATTGCACTCCGCACATAAGAGCAAAGATTTCGGCCTGAAAAAAAAACAGTGCAGTGTCTACCAAGTGAGTAAGACTGATACAGCCTTAGCTAACGAGAATATACACCAGCACCTGCTCGACCTTCGAGAAGGGAGCCATCAGTGTAACATACGATGCCGTCTGAAATACTTCATTCCAGATATCCAGATGCCCACTCTTCCCGGGAAGGGAATTTCGTGGAAAATGTCCTATATGGAAAATTACAAGCAATTATAAGATCAGTTGGAGCAAGGACAACTTTGTCCCAATTCACCAAAAGTGGAAACAACGAGGTGTGTGTTGAACTGCGCTTCACAGGAGTTTCCTCTAGTAAACCGAGTACCCATAGGCGGTAAGTACAAGAAAGTGCTTCTTGTTTGAGATTAATGTGTAGTGTGGCAACGTCAAAGAGAACTTCGAGCGCTGCCGTAGGAGTTGAAGAGAACGCTCCAGACATCGCCATTAAACACATCCTTTAGAGATGGCCTAACTTTGATTGTATCGTTCTCATTTCGCCCTTTTGCCACCACACAAGACATCCATAGGCCAATGTTGGCCGAACCACAGTTGTGTAAATCCATTTGATTTATTTGGGTTTTAGACCCCAAGTTGTACCAAAGATTCGCCGGCATTACCCGAAGGACAAACAAGCTTTCTTGATTCTGAACTCAATGTGAGGTGTCCGGAAAAGCTTGGAATCAAGAATAACTCCAACGTACTTTACATGTTCAGTCACATCGATTTCCGAATCAAAGAGATGCAAAGGTCGAACGCCATTACGGTTTCACCTTTCCGTAAAAACAACAATAGATGTTTTACTCGGATTATCCGAAAGGCCATATTGGCGACACCAACCCTCAACTACCTGAAGGGCGCTTTGCATCAGGTCGAAAAGGGTGCTGATGCACATACCGACTAACAATGTTAGATAGTCGTCGGCAAAACCATGAGTAGGAAAACCGCTATTATTGAGTTGCCTCAATAGCGTATATGCTACGAGATTCCACAAAAGTGGTGATAAGACTCCCCCTTGGGGGCATTCACAAACACTCAAATTCCTAATCGCCGCTTGACGCAATGTCGAGAAGAGATGTCGGTTTTTGAGCATTTGGTGAATCCAATTGGAAATCAATGGAGATATACCATGACCTCGTGCGGCTTCCAATATGGCATCGAAAGGCACGTTGTCAAAAGCACCCTCGATATCTAAGAAAACACCCAAGCAGGATTGCTTTTGAGCAAATGCTTTCTCGATATCATAAACAACCTTGTGTAAAAGAGTCACAGTGGACTTACCAGATTGGTAGTTTTTTTTTTATCTGTATTAACGAGAAAATAAAAAGAAAATCGGGTTAAGTACGGTTCCTTTGAATTCCACTAAGAATTTGCATCCTTTGACAGATACGTATTTCGACCTCAACTG
>NC_085137.1:457075576-457150576 GCF_035046485.1 Aedes albopictus | reverse complement strand
GCCTTACCCATCAGATGGAGCGGAAACTTTGCCGGTTTGTGTTTTTTAGAAAAGACAACCATCTCAGTTTTCTCCGGAGAGAATTCGATACCCAGCTTAAGAGCCCAAGTAGACAAATTGTCCAAAGTATCCTGTAGTGGTCCTTGCAGATCGACAGCTATTGATCCCGTTATAGAAACAACACAGTCATCCGCAAGCTGTCTTAACGTGCAATTTTCCATGAGACAATCATCTATGTCTCTAACATAAAAATTGTAAAGAAGGGGGCTTAGACATGAACCCTGGGGGAGACCCATGTAGCTAATTCGTGAAACTGTCAAGTCGCCATGAGCAAAACTCATCTGCTTCTCAAACAGCAAATTATACAAAAAGTTGTTCAAAATTGGTGAAAGGCCACTTTCGTGTAGTTTGTCGGAGAGAACATCGACACAAACTGAATCAAAAGCTCCCTTAATATCCAAAAACACTGAGCCTATTTGCTGCTTTTGAGCAAAGGCAAGCTGAATTTCTGAAGTAAGCAACGCAAGACAGTCGTTCGTTCCTTTGCCTCTGCGGAAACCAAATTGTGTATCAGACAACATGCCATTCGATTCAACCCATTTGTCCAGTCGAAAGAGAATCATCTTCTCCAACAACTTCCGTAGACAAGACAACATCGCGATTGGACGGTACGAATTATGATCCGACGCGGGTTTCCCGGGTTTTTGAATAGCTATCACTCTCACTTGCCTCCAATCATCCGGAATGATGTTGTTATCCAGGAACTGATTGAACAAGTTCAACAAGCGCCTCTTAGCGACGTCGGGGAGGTTTTTAAGCAAGTTGAACTTAATTCGATCCATTCCTGGAGCGGAATTGTTACATGAAAGAAGAGCAAGTGAGAATTCAACCATCGAAAACGGCCTATCCATGTCGTCCCTATCCTCGGAAACATCACGAATTATTCGCTCCACGGGTACGGAATCTGGACAAACTTTTTTTGCGAACTTGAGAATCCACCGAGGAGAGCTTTCTCGATCCTCGTTTACCGACAACGCGTTACGCATTCTTCTCCCGACGTTCCAAAGAGTTCTCATTGATGTCTCGCGCGATAAACCCTCGACGAACCGACGCCAGTAACCGCTTTTCTTCGCCTTGATCAAGTTTTTGAACTTGCTTTCAAGGGAAACGTACCGCTTGAAGTTTTCGACCGAACCGCGTTTCCGAAACTCTTTGAACGCAGCGGATTTTTCGCGATAGATTTCTGTACACTCGCTATCCCACCACGGATTGGGGGGTTTCCTGCGAGCCGATGGACCTGGCACTGGCCGACGTTGTGCCTGAAGCGCGCTACTGATGATCAGTTCTGATAGAAACCGATACTCTTCCCGCGGTGGAAGGACTTCTACCGATTGCTCACCGTCGATAATTGCTTCCGCGTACTTCCCCCAGTCAATGTGTTTCGTGAGGTCGTAGGAAATGTCGATAGATGGAGGTTGCCGTGAACCATTGGAAATAGAAACAACGATCGGAAGATGATCACTACCATGGGGATCCTGGATAACCTTCCATGTACACTCCAGCGATAGTGAGCTCGAACAGATTGAGAGGTCTAATCGGCTGTCTCTAGGACTGCCATCTTTAGCTGGAGGTGCCACTCGCGTAACTTCTCCGGTGTTCAAAATGGTCATGTTGAAGTCGTCGCAGAGGTCATATATCAAAGTTGAACGGCTGTCGTCGTACAGTTCCCCCCAGCCTGTACCATGGGAGTTCCTACAAGATTCCCTGAAAAAAATCTTGTAGGAATTCCTGAAAGAGCTTCTGGAGAAATCTCTGATGAACTCCTGGAGGCATCCGTGAGTCTCCCTGGAAAAATCTCAATCTCAATTCACAATCTGAAAGAACCCGAGGAGGAATCTCCAGAAGAACTTCCGGAAGAATTCCTAAAGGAACTTCTCGAGGAATTCCCTAAGGATATTCTGAAGGAATCTTGGAAGGAACTATTATATAGGAATCCCTAAATAACCTTCTGGAGTAATCCCTGAAATATCCTGGACGTATCCTTGGATCTTCATATATGATTCTTTGAAGTAGAGATTTTCAAAAGAACTTCTGCAGGAACCCCTAAAGAATTGCAGGAGGAATCTCTGAAGAAAAATCTGTAAGAATTCCTGTAAGAACTCCTGTTGGAATTTCTAAAGTAACTTCAAAAGAAATCCCTGTAGGAATTCCTAGACTTATTTTTAAAGACCTCCTGCAAAGTCCTGCAGGAGTTGCAAGAGTCTTTGAAAAAAAAACTTGAGGCATCCCGAAGTAATTCTAAGAGGAATCCCCGAAAGAATTTCAGGAAGGATTCTTGAAGAAATTCCTGAAGGGATGCTAGAAGCAATTTCTGTAAGAACCCTTGATGAAACTCTCGGAGTGACCCGAATTATCCTCTTGAGCAATCCCTACTGAACATCAGGAAAAATCCTTTGTTGGAATTCTAGAAAAATTTTTGAAGGATCTCCTGGACTAGTTGCTAAAGAAACTCCTGTAGGAATTTCTGAAGGAACTTCTAAAGGAATCCACGAAGGAGCTCGCAAAATAATCTCTGAAGGACCTCCTATGAGAATCCCTGAAGGATCTTCTCGATAAATCTCTGATGAATCTCTAGGAGGCATCCCTGAACTCTCCTGAAAGAATGCTTTGAGTTTTCCCTGAAGGTACTCCTGTCGAAATCTCCCTGAGAGATCCCTGAGGATTCCCAGCTGTATCTCCTGGAAGTATCACTGAATCCTTCTGGAAGAATCTCTGAAGGAACTTCTGGAGAGATGTAAATGATGAATAATTAATGATATCTAATGAAAAATCAAAAAAACAGTTCTAAGAGTTGAGAAATCAATTATTGTAGTCAAACTGTTATGAGAGTGATCGGGAGATTTTTTTTTCTGAACTTTATGTAAATTTAATTTTGTTCGTGCACTGATCACCGGCGTGAAAAATGAAAAGCGGCGGCGTGACAAACAGCGGCGTATGGCGCGCCGCCGATACCTCAGTCGGCGTCGGCGTGGGACAAAAAGTGTCGGCGGCGGCGGCGTGGCGCGGCGGCGCACAGGTCTCTCTCTCTAGGTCTAGTAGTGCATAAGCCTTAACTGAGAAGATACCACAGAGACCGGGTAACCGACCGCAGCGGCTTCTGGCCTCTCCAGACACTCTATAACCTACTTCCTCTTGTACTAATGATCCATCGGTGAAGTAGACACCCTCCCTCTTTATCTCTTGCACTCGTTCCTCTGATTTCTTGGATACCTCAAGCTGGTGTTCCTCGCATCCGAGAACTGGAGTTATGTATAAGCCAATTCGTTTTGTTGACCTTTCCGCTCCTGAGGACGGACACCAGCGTCATTTCTTTCAGGTTCAACTTCAATGCTTAGAGAGCCAACCTTCAAGTCTTGGTACTGCCTTACCCATGGTACTTTGTCGAAGTACGATATCTCGCGTATCGTAGCTAGCGACCCCTCTTAAAATTCGCCCTCAAACTCTTAATCTCTCTACCTCTGGCGTCAGACGAAGCTGCAATCTCTGTTAAGATAGCCGGAGCCACTTCAGGGTTGGCACCAGCCATGCATGCTTCCCTCACACGATCGATCTTAGGGTATTCAGCATCCCATGCCCGTTGCCATAGACGAAGGCTAGTGGCTAACGAAGGGAGGTTCATCGACGTAAGATCGTGCCACTGACTCGATGCACGCTGAAGGACTACGCAGCCTTAGTAACCGGTTCTCCGCTACCATGTGTACCCGTGGTAGCCAGTAGCTACCGGTGAAGTGTCTTGAAAGCGCCTGAGCAGAATTCAAAAATTATAATTGTGTTGAGGTTCTAGCTTTGTTCCACAGTTCGGATCCGTAAGGTATCCTTGGGACACACAATGCCCTAGCTACTTTATGGGTCCGAACTTGCTTGGTATGCTTGAGGGACAATGGAAATTCGCGGCAAAATTTCTTAAATTTCGCGGGCTACTTTTGTGAATTTCGCACCGATATCGCGGCCTTATATTTTTGACCGTTTTGTTAGAGTTAACTCCATTTTCGCATGCCAATTGGATAATTTATTTGATTTTGTGAGGTATAATCATTACTTCTTCGGAAAAATAACAAATTTTATGAAAACTCTGGAAAAGAAACATATATTTAAAATGCCGTAAACTTTTATTGTGCGGATATGTTATCATGAATAACGTTACACTGTAAAAAGTTATCAGATTTATGTTTTAAAATTTGAAATTGATGGAACTTTGCAGGGTATTTTCGTAATTTTACCAAATTCCGCGGCATTTCACGAGATTTCCTAAGTTTCGCGGCGGTAGCCCAATTTCGCGGATTTCGCGGCTTCCGCGAAATCGCGAATTTCCATTGTCCCTACTAATCAGGTACACAATAATCATCAGCGAAAACCCACAATAAGGAAGGGTTATTGGTGAGCTCGTTTCACGTTACCATTCTATTATAGGATGATACACAATGACGTTATTCATCACTTCTCGTGACAATCGTGGAGATGCAGAGGTAATCTCAGTCTCCGGTTCCATCTGTAGACTACTTGTGTTTTCGCAATCCTTTTTTTTTGTCCACCACGAGCTAATTAAAAGAAAAAAAGTAGCTCAAGTACAATACTGATTGCAACACATGGTACCAGGGGGTCTCTCCGTCCACAGGCCATTCAATGCCAGTTGTGGATGTGTGGTGAGACTAAAATTCAATTATCGCTTTCTCGCAGTGATTGATCGTCATAAAAAAAACGACTCATCTTGTTTACCAGCTGCAATGGGAAATTCGAAAACCATACAATAATTGATCGAAACAGAGAGTGGCGTCTATCCTACCTACATCACGCACTAAATCTATCAATTGCTGCAGCGCTTAAGGCCCATCACTGCCGCGCCGCGGCTGCAATCAATTGTACACATCCATTAAAAAGTGCAACAATTTAGCCGCTCCCATTAATCTCCGTCGCGTTTCTCCCCTTCGGGCTCCGGGTGGGCTTTTGCTTTAACATTTTTGTGTTTCAGCTACCGCACACTCTTTAATTGAGCTTTATTAGAGCGCCTGAAGTCTTCACCGTGCGATCCCATCCGTAACAACCGTCTCTGTCAGACGACATCTACGTCGGGGGATTCGGGGTGGTTTTATTTTCCCTGGCTGCCAAATGGATGCGCTTTGCTGCATCAAAAGAAGACGAGTCTCCGTGAGCCTTTTACGTAATCCGATCCGATCGATCGTGAAATGGCAAACATTGCACTCGCCGACGGAACTGGGTCTCCGTCTCATAATAATTGGGAGATGCTCCTGTTGCCGCGCCGAGCACGCGGTCTCGGGGCCTTACACAATGTGCAATTTATGGGATTTGACGTTTGTCAAATGACGTTGTTGTCGGTGACTTTTTGGAAAAACTCGGTGTCAATTTCGTTACATGTATGGGCCCATAACTCTCTAGATCTATTTATGCGATCGGCAATTACACAGTCAACTTCGCAGTGGCATGGTACTCGCGATTTATAGATCAGTCCCTAGATCTTACCACAGATTGTTGAAATGCAATAGGCAAGGATTATTGGTGAGCTCGTTCCATATTTATTTGTATTCTTGATTCAGGTTAATGCCAATTCTTATGTGAGGATTGTTTGATAAATATTAGCAACTTTACCTGTACTGTTAGGCAAGTTTAAATCAATGACATATGAGGTTCATTCTGATCCCATACAACTTCGAGTTATAACTCATCATTCTTATTTGTTCTGACATGTTCGAAAGCAATAGAATTACAGGGTATGCATTTTCTAACAAAACAACTTTGTTTGAAAATTTCTTTACACATCTCAGATGAAATTTTCAACTGTTCCACAGAAAATGTTAACAAGTGACCAATTCATCCTCTGTTGACGGTACCAACTAACAGTCAAGACCCACCTGATTATCCCTTTGCATGCATGCATGTTGTCTGTTGGCTGCTGCAAGCAACCAACCAACCAACCAACCGAGAGTTGATGCTAATGTCGCGTCGCGAGCGAGCGAACGAATTGGATTTCTAGGCCCCTTGAAGCGCGGGAGGACCGTGCCGGACGGACGGACAATCGCGTTCCAGTGAGTGAGCTGAGTTGCTGAGCTGAACGTGTAAGCGAGCGCGGGCAGCACAGACAGCTGTAGCTCGATCGACCGATTGATTACGAAACTTTTAATTGTAGAACTGTTTGACGCGCCGGGCCTAGCG
Source organism: Aedes albopictus (assembly GCF_035046485.1). Classification (NCBI taxonomy): domain Eukaryota; kingdom Metazoa; phylum Arthropoda; class Insecta; order Diptera; family Culicidae; genus Aedes; species Aedes albopictus. The sequence goes on along the minus strand of NC_085137.1, from coordinate 457,144,348 downwards.
CACACGAGACCATGCCATGGTGTAGGTTGGTTTTGGTTGGGTGAAGGGAAAGGGCTTCGGGTTGGATGGAGCTTTCGGGGTGCTCTCGGACTATGTTTGAACATCTGGTTTGGAGCTAGACAAGAGCTGGCTGGAAGTATCGACTCGCATTAAGTCGGGTTCAGGCGAATAATTTTCTGCAGCATAATTTATCGATTTGTACATTCATAGTTTGTTGTCAAGTTGTGTATACAGATGGCCAGACAGAATGGACGAGAAGGCAAAGAGGTGCAGCAGCAGCAACATTAAGCTTCTATTAGTCATCCAGCTGAACATAATGGTAAGACTAGTTAGTGAAGCATTAGGTTATGTGTTTCACCAACTGGATTGGTGAGATCCACATCAAAACAAATAGAATATGTTATGAATTGTAAGATACTAAAACATCAATTCCGATGTTTTTTTTTGTGAAATAATAGCATGGAACAAGCTCACTATATCATATATCACTCGCTTTAGTTGAACCTCTAATGCTTTGGAGCGAATTGAGAAATAATAGCGTGGAACGAGCTCACTAATTTCATCTGTAAGACATCAGTCAGTTGCTGTTATTGCAAAATTACTATTTTCAAATTTGTTAATTCAACTTATGATATTTATAACCAGGGTGCAATAGCCCATATAGCCGAGGCGGTAAACGCACGGGTATTCAGCATGACCATGCTGAGGGTGACGGGTTCGATTCCCGGTCGGTCCAGGATCTTTTCGTAAAAGGAAATTTCCTTGACTTCCTTGGGCATAGAGTATCTTCGTGCCTGCCACACGATATACACATGCAAAATGGTCATTGGCAGAGGAAGCTCTCAGTTAAAAACTGTGGAAGTGCTCATCGAACACTAAGCTGAGAAGCAGGCTTTGTCCCAGTGAGGACGTTACGCCAAGAAGAAGAAGAAGAAGAAGAAGAAGAAGAAGAAGAACCAGGGTGCAAAATGTTCACAGTCATTGACTGAAAACAGCACGAATTTGAATGATTCTGCACTGAATATTCAAAACAAACAAATTCATTTCGCTCTCCCTCTTCACACAGTCAGTCAATTCGTAGTCATTGAATATGAAGCCGATCGAGAAACATCTTCATAATTACCTACGTTTATGGCTACGATTCCTTTCAAAAACACTCCACAACAATCAAATGGGAAAAGATCTGTGTAAAGCACCGTTAAATGTAATCGAAATGTTAATATTTTATCAACAATTTAACACTTTGTAAGATGTTTACAAATATTCATTGACTTTCATTCAGTTGACAAACGAGTATCGAGCAGCTGAATATGAATATGCAGGCAAGTGAATGAAAATAGGCCTTTTCATGTGACAGATCCGTGCATGCATTTGTTTACAAAGCTTGAACAACAGCTGCTAACAAGAACGTGTCATCTTCATAGAAGAACTGTCAAACGCCCGAACAATCAGCTGATTTAAGACGTCAAATGAAAAGGCCCATTGCCGCACGGTAAACTTCAGCTTGTCTGCTCGAAAATTTTGCGCCCTGTTTATAACTGCATCTCTAATATTATAGATAAATATCCCATATAGCCTTAAGTGTATTAGCTTACTTTGAAATATGTAGCATTACTAATTCAGCTTCATCCATAAGATATCGCTGATTGGAAAAAGATCGTCCACATCTATGAATCCACAATCCACCAAAGATACTCATCTAAATTCTCGCATTTCATAAGCCACCGATCGCGATCAGAATCCCGCACCCGTATCAGCAGCTTGATATGGCATCGGGAGCGCTCTGTCACGGCGCGAAAAGCAACTTTCATGAAAGGTGCAGCCTCTCTGTGTACCGTGTACCGTCCATAACACACAACATAACGAATCAAAATTAAGCAGTCAGCCTCCGTTGTTGGTTGGTTGCTGTTTGCGAACAACTGTGCAACTGCAATGCAACTCTCGCCTCCGTTGTTGTTTTGTGATTCAGTCTTGAACACACATCACTGACACGACGACGACAACGACGACGCGACTAGAGGAGAGTCCTCTAATCGCCGTATCCGTCGCACTCAGCCGACCGACATCGACCGAGTTAGGTATAGGCTGTATTAATGTAGTCAGTGTGTGTATGGATGTTACGACACACAACGACTTCTCAGTACGAGATCTAGCCACAGCGCGCGCAGTGGAAAAAATGGAAAAAAGTGGTAAGAATCCACCATCAGGTGACCCCTAATTCATGGTGTGATGCGGCTTCATGCTTACCGTGCCTAGGAATGAATGGCTAGGGGGGGTTTAATAAAAACCTAACCGCAAACGCAGCCCGTGGAGTACCAGCTGCCCTTATTTAGTCTCACTTGAGGCTTAATAAGAGCGGGATTATGAACATCTTAGTTTAAATTTTCACCTATATGGTTTCGCATTATGCGATTTGCACAGTGTATTCTGTGTATCCTCGCCTTAGGCGTTTTCCAATCGATACCGATCTGGTTTTATTGCTACTGTTCTTTGTGCTGTTATTGTGAAGAGTTTAATCTTAACTAGTTTGGGTAGGGGCTACGGTTAGGATAGCTCAGATCAATCTTCAGCATAAAAGAACAGCAACGATCAATCTTTGCAGACTTATGCAAAATGGTACAGCCCAAGTGGCCTTGGTCCAAGAACCTTACTTTCGTAAGGGGAATTTCTATCTAGGAAACCTTGTGATCCCGGTGTTTGCTACTTTCAGTAAACATGAAATGGCAAACTCGCGTGTCATGCCTCGAGCCTGTGTGCTTGTCAACAACGCAATAGTTGCTACACTCATCTCCGAACTAACCATCAGTGATGTATGTGCTATCTCAATCGATGTACACTCCCGTTCAAAAGTTTGGGGTCACCCCCTCAAAAACATGTCATTTTTTTAGGCCCATATCTCCGCCATTTTGCGTCCGATTTCAAAACCCTAGGTTTCATTCAAAAGATAATAAGTCAAAGTAATTTTGAATATGATTAAAAAGAAACTTTTTCAAAAAAAATGTATGTAAACTTAACCCAAAGTTGCCAAATTTTCTAAAAAATGAATATAAACTTACGGCAGTGTCGCTGGAAGTTGGGTCGACCAAATTTTAAGATGAGAGCGGTAATATGACCCATTTTCAATTAGCTTTCAACTGCTTTTTACAGAACTTAGCAAAAAAATCTAGAAAAAAGTAATTAAGTAAATTAATCCTTGATGTCATCGACCAAAAGTTTGGGGTCACCCCTCAATATGATGTATCGGCCAAAAGTTTGGGGTCACTTTCGTAATACATGGAAAAGTGATTTGGTGATATCTTCGTCATCTATAGTTCAATTTTAATTATTTTTGGCTCATTTCAAAGATAATTAACTAAATTTACGTTTGATGTCTTCAACTTAACGTATTTATCGATTTTTGTATATAAAAATGTTATGTAAAGTTAGCACATTTTACCACGCTTCAAAAAATGAGGCAACTTTACGTTAAGTTTTAGTATGTAAATTTCAACAAATATGTGTGGTTCAATGTCTATGCAGTAAGTATCATTCATTTTGTTTCAAATAAGCCAAGAAGAATTAAAATTGAATGAAAGATGACAAAGATATCAACAAACCACTTTTCCATGTTTTACGATAATGACCCCAAACTTTTGACCGATACAGCATTTTGAGGGGTGACCCCAAACTTTTGGTCGATGACATCAAGGATTAATTTACTTAATAACTTTTTTTCTAGATTTTTTAGCTAAGTTCTGTAAAAAGCAGTTGAAAGCTAATAGAAAATAGGTCATATTACCGCTCTCATCTTAAAATTTGGTCGACCCAACTTCCAGCGACACTGCCGTAAGTTTATATTCATTTTTAAGAAAATTTGGCAACTTTGGGTTAAGTTTACATACAAAAATTTTTGAAAAAGTTTCTTTTAAATCATGTTCAAAGTTTCTTTGACTTATCTTTTGAATGAAACCTAGGGTTTTGAAATCGGACGCAAATTGGCGGAGATATGGGCCTAAAAAAAATGACATGTTTTTGAGAGGGTGACCCCAAACTTTTGAACGGGATTGTATCTGTTGGAAACCTCAACAGGAAATACGTCTATTGTGCGGTTTATTTACCGCATGATGAACCATCCCCTACGGATGCTTTCAAACAAGTCATCGCATACTGTACTTCAAAAGGCCTTCCGCTAACTGTTGGCAGTGATGCTAATGCTCACCATATCCCCTGGGGCAGCTCAGACATTAACTTGAGAGGCTCCAGTTTGATGAAGTACTTAAGTAGTACAGATCTTGCATTACTTAACATAGGCAACCGCCCAACCTTCATGGTATCTGCTAGAGAGGAAGTGTTAGACATAACGCTTTTCTCTTGTAGAATTAGTCACGAGCTGACCAATTGGCATGTGTCAGATGAAGAATCTTTATCTGACCATCGCTACATCTTTTTTGAAAATTTAAATGTTACTTCGCAAACATTGCGTTTCAGGAATCCCCGGTCAACAAACGCAACCAAAATGTCATGGATACTCACCATCCATTGACACTCCAAGTGATTTAGATGATGCCGTTGATACTACAACGACCTTCATCATGGAAGCTTTTGAAGAAGTGTGCCCTCTGCGGTCTGTGAAGATCACAAGAGGAACCCCTTGGTGGAACTCTGATCTGGCGAAACTCAGGAAACAATGTAGAAAGAGTTGGAACAGACGACGTTCGGCTGGTTCGGAGGCGTTCAGGTCGGCTCGCAATGCCTACCAGAAAGCTCACCGGTCTGCTGAACGATGCGGTTGGAAAAACCATTGTACGAATGCTTCTAGTTTGAGTGAAGTCAGTCGGTTAAACAAAATCCTTGCGAAATCTATGGATTTCTGAGTGAACGAACTTCGTTTGCCAAATGGCGATCTGACTTCCTCTGATATGAGGAAGTTCTGCAATGCTTATTCAGCACACACTTCCCTGGATGTGTGGATATTACATCTTCGGATGAACCTGATGTCTTTTCTAGTTGTTATGATTCTCTGGCCTCGGCTCGGAGTATTGTAACAATAGAATCGATTGAGTGAGCTCCTTTCAAATCTCCTGGGGTTTATCCTATTTTGCTTCAAAAGAAATTTGATTATTTCAAACTTATTTTGAACAAAAAAATACTTGTTTGCCGTTTTGCTACAGGGTATATTCCCAAATCTTGGCGGGATATTACTGAGAAGTTTATTCCGAAAGTGGCTCATGCGTCGTATGAAGAAGCAAATAGTTTCAGACCTATCAGTTTGACTTATTTTCTTCTAAAATGCTTAAAACGCATTGTGGTTCATCACATCCGTGATGTTCATCTGGCCAGCGTGCCTCTTCATGTGAACCAACATGCCTACCAATCTGGTAAGTCCACTGTGACTCTTTTACACAAGGTTGTTTATGATATCGAGAAAGCATTCGCTCAAAAGCAATCTTGTTTGGGTGTTTTCTTAGATATCGAGGGTGCCTTTGACAATGTGTCTTTCAATGCCATATTGGAAGCCGCACGGAGTCATGGTATATCTCCAATGATTTCCAATTGGATTCATCAAATGCTCAACAACCGATATCTCTTCTCGACATTGCGTCTAGCAGGGATTAGGAAATTGAGTGTTTGTGGATGCCCCCAAGGGGGAGTCTTATCACCGCTTTTGTGGAATCTCGTAGCAGATACGCTATTGTGGCAACTCAATAATAGCGGTTTTCCTACTTATGGATTTGCCGACGACTACCTAGCATTTTGTTAATCGGTATGTACATCAGCACCCTTTTCGACCTGATGCAAAACGCTATTCAGGTGGTTGAGGGTTTGTGTCGCCAATATGGCCTTTCGGTAAATCCGAGTAAAACAGCTATTGTTCTTCTCACGGAAAAGCGAAACCGTAATGGTGTTCGATCTTTGCGTCTCTGTGATTCTGAGATCGATGTGACTGAACAGGTAAAGTACATACGTTGGAGTCATTCTTGATTCCAAGCTCTCCTAGACACCTCACATTGAGTTCAGAATCAAGAAAGATTGTATGGCCTTCGGGTAATGCCGGCGAACCTTTTGGTACAACTTGGGGTCTAAAACTCAAGTATATCAAATGGATCTACACAACTGTTGTTCGGCCAATATTGGATGTCTTGTGTGGTGGCAAAAGGGCGAAATGAGAACGATCCAATCAAAGTTAGGCCATCTCCAAAGGATGTGCTTAATAGCGATGTCTGGAGCGTTCTTTTCAACTCCCACGGCACGCTCGAAGTTCTCTTTGACGTTGCTCCACTACACATTCATCTCAAACAAGAGGCACTTTCTTAAAGTTACCGTCTACGGGTACTCGGTCTACCAGAGAAAACTCCTGTGAACCGCAGTTCAACACACACCTCGTTGCTTCCTGGTGAATTGGGATAAAATTGTCTTTGCTCCAAGTGATCTTACAATTGCTTGTAATTTCCCATATAGGACATTTTCCACGAAATTCCCTTCCCGGGAAGAGTGGATATCTGAAAAGAAGTATTTCAGACGGCATCGTATGTTACACTGATGACTCCCTTCTTGAAGGTCGAGCAGGTGCTGCTGGTGTTTATTCTCGTGAGCTAAGGCTGTATCAGTCTTACTCACTTGGTAGACACTTCACCGTTTTTCAGGCCGAAATCTTTGCTCTTATGTGCGGAGTGCAATCAGCACTTCAGCAGCACGTAATGGGCAAAGTAATATACTTCTGTTCAGATGGCCAGGCTGCTATTAAAGCACTTGCTTCGGCCAACTCCAGGTCGAAGATAGGTATCGCTTGTCGAACTCAAATCGAGGAGCTGAAATCAGCAAACGCTGTTCACCTTGTATGGGGTACCTGGCTATTCTGCCATGGCTGGAAATGAATTGGCTGATGAGTAAGCTCGCACTGGAGCATCACATGACTTCATTGGCCCTGAGCCAGCTATTCCGATATCGAATTGTTGGATAAAGCTTCAGATTCACACCTGAGCTGCCACTCAACACAGACAATACTGGAATAGTTTGGAGTCATGTCGTCAAACAAAATTGTATTGTACTGAGCCATCTCCAAGGGTGGCGAGGTATCTTACAAATCTGTCAAAGCAGAATTGCAGCATTCTGGTCAAAGCATTGGCTGACCACTACCGACTCAGCTATCACATGGCGAATATTCAGCAAGCTGATTCATTTGCATGTTTTTGCGCAACTGCCTTTCCGAGTATTTGGTAAACACTTATTAAGTGAAACTGATTTCAGAGACCTGAATATTCAGGATATTCTGTTGTTCTTAACCCGCTGTGGTAAAGAGCTATAGGCTCTTTTTCGCTTTATGCGTTATTGCAGTGCCCTTTTCAGGGCGCTGTTTGAACCCACTGTGGTACGCTTATGCGTTAGTACCCTCTTCCAGGGTATTTTTCCTATTTCCCTACCTGTCCTTATCCCCATCCTTATCCTTATTTCCTTCCTTTTCCCTCAGGTAGATGATAGAATAGGCTATTATTTTGGCGATGGCACAAATGTCCATAATGGAGGATAACGTGCCTCTGGAGCCGGCCTTCTGATACCTGATAGGCTATAGAAAATAGTAATATTTTATTCACTGAACAACCCTATTGCACATAAAACCAATAGATGGAGCCTGTGGTAGGCTTATCATCCTCTATGTGCATCATTGAGAGTCTCCGGCTTTAAAAATAATAACGGCGCCGGCCACGTACTTGCGGACATCGAGAGAGGGAAGAAATGTTTCCGAGTATACCTCTGCGTTTCCACAGTTGTCGCAGGTAGGAGTTTTTGTTAGTGGGATAGTGTAAGTTACTTGATTTGGATTCACTTTGGAAAGTGATGTGATCCAAGGTAACATGTTTTCGTATAATAAACAATAGATCAATCAGATTTAAGAAGAACAAGAAAACGCGGTGGACGTGAAATGGTCGTGTTAAAGGAGTCCCGATCGTAGGCGTCAACTTGTGACTCAGTTCGGGGGTGTGGGGAGCGGTCGACGCCCTTCAAATTTGAACAAATTGCAACTTTTTTCAGTCTAATGCATTTTTCGAACTTTCCTGGCATTAAACATTCTAAAAAAAAAATAATAAGAGACGCGGACACCGTCTTCAGCCAGAGGCTGCACAGACTGAATTAAACTTAACACTAGACAAGGGACACACGGAGCATGCACCAGTGGATACGGAGAAGAAACTATCCTCACGAAAAGTTTCATCGCCCGGAGCGGGAATCGAACCCTGCGATTAGAAGCGTGGTGACCCTAACCGCACGACTACGAGGCTACGAGGCTCCACCATTCTGCCACAGATTTGTGATTTGTTTGGCCTCGCTCGTCACCTAGTGTGCCGTACGGACGGCACCAAGTGGGTATCACTGGCTCGCTTTATTAAACGTCACAATTGAATGAAAATTATAATTAAACTATTCATTAAGCAAAACGCGAACACACGATAGCCAGCAGCATCAGCAGCAACAGTGCAGCTCAGCCAGCGTCTGCCTGCGTCAATCGTCAATCGTCCACCGTCTGGTGGCTGTGTTGGCTTGGCTTGACTTTGCTCTCACTCCCTGTCTCTCGACTCGATCGACAACACATCGAACATGTGTGTAGAAGAGAGACTGTAGATTGTAGAAGACGGCCGGGTATGCTTGCTGCACCCGTCCAAGGAAATCTATAGGGGTGTTGCATCGATTAGAGAGGAAGGTGCAGCCGACAACGACGACGCCAAAGACGACGACGTAAGACAATGGAAAGTTGAATTGGAAAATTAGCTTCCACCACATCAAGGTTTCTTGGCTTCGCTGCCAGCACCAGTGCTGCGATCGGATGAAATTGATGAGATTATTCCGTGCAAAAATTGGTTTTGACGGGGTTTTGTCTTTGGCTAATTAGACCTGTGGTGGTGGAACAACATGTATGCAAATTCGGTACCAGTGCTTGCTCGGGCGTAAATTACCAGGAAATTGGCAGACCTTTCGGTACGATACAGTGCAGCGTGCGCAAGGTAGAGACGTGTTCTAACGGTTTTGGGCAATACACCTGTTGTTAGATAGCGGTTGCTCGCAATGCATTTGATGCCGAAGGTCGTTCGTCATGTGAGGTTTCAGAAGTTTCCTCGTTCCATATCTCAACGGGTACCTAACTGCACAATCACTGTAGATGTAGACATCTGCAATCTTTGATAACACAGCTGTCACCGCGACGACGACAGAGGAAAACAACATGCCAAGTCGGGAAAGATTTGCACTGTCAGACAAGATAGTCAGACGGCCACGGCACACCACCATTGGAGGTGGAGTACTAGAAGATGAAACGAGACCGAGAGCGCAAGCTTGTTTGCTCGTACTGACTTACTGGTCAATCACACAGAGGGCTGTTATCACCGCAAGTCGACTTGCTGACCGCGGCGCGGCGGTCGGTGAGTTCTCCAGATTCCAGCCAAACTGAGCTCATTTTCCGAAAATAGCGATTCACGCATCGTGTCCAATGGAGGAAAGCGAGCGGCTCTACCTAGTAGGAAGTCTAGTGGAGCAGCGAGCTACCACCACCCGTTTAATCCATATTTGCGTCCGGATGATTTATTGCCATTACGGCGGCCGGCGGTGATTGCGCGCAGAGAAGAAGGCCTTCCGTCGCTATTATAAGGCATTCAAGTTAGTGCTGAAGATAACTATTTAGTAGGTTAGCGGTATCTCTGAGAAAAATGGCCAGTAATGCATTAGAGATGGATGACGGACCTGACCGTGTGCCGTTTAGTTGCTTGCTTGCTTGCGGCTGTCCAGATAAGATAAAAACCATCAGACTTGGAATGTCTACATTAGGAAGGGAAAATGCTGGACCACACATGGGGTTAAATTTAGCGTTGATGCTATTTGGAAGGGAGATTCGTTTTTTTTTTGTACAATAATGAGCCTTGCCTTTTGTTAGCGTGATCAGGCAACACTGAAATCGATCTTGTTTTTTTTGTTTTTGTTGGCCATGAGCCTCTGGGTCTGCCTCTGCTGCGATGTCCTGCTAGGTTCCAATCAAACGTTTGCTTGCAGATTTCGTTTCCGCCCCTGCGTAGAGTGTGGCCGACCCACCTCCACTTTCGCTCTCGAATTTCCATCGCTATCGTCTTTTGATGACATCGACGATGGAGCTCAACGTTGGAGACCCAATTGTGAGGCCTTGATGCACGAATTATATACCGCAGGCATCTATTGATGGAGACCTGCAGCCGTTGCGTGTTCTCCGCTGATACACACCAGGTTTCACTGGCGTATAGCAGCACAGATTTCACGTTCTAGTTGAAAATTCGGATTTTGGTGCGTCGACTAATCTGGTTGCTTTTCCATACATTTCTTAAACTCTCAAAAGGAGCCCTCGCCTTCTTGATCCGTGCACCTACGTCGATCATGGTGCCGCCATCGGCCGCCATTTGACTTCCAAGATATTGGAAGCTTTCAACATTCTCCATTGATTGCCCAGCTACCGTAAAGCTGGAAGGGTTGACCGTGTTTACATCCAGTGATTTTGTCTTGTAGACGTCGATGATGAGACCTGCCGCTGAGGAGCGATTGGCAAGATCATCGAGCTTGCTCTGCATATCAGAGCGCCGTTGAGCTAGGAGAGCAACGTCATCAGCCAGTTCGAAGTCATTTAGGTGCTCCATGGTAATGGGCTGCAAACAGCAATCCACGATTTGGCTCACCTACCAGGATCTCGTCGATTACGATGAGGAACAGTAGCGGTGATAGTATACATCCTTGCCTCACACCAGCAACGACCCGGATGGGATCGGACAAGACACCGTGGTACAGTACTCTACGCGAAAATGCCCTGTACTGTGCTTCAATGAGGCCGATGATATCTCAGGGAGACCATTGCGCCTGAGGACTTCCTACATGTTTTCGTGATTGAAACGGTCGAAAGCTTTTTCGTAATCAATGAACACCAGATAGAGAGACTCTTGGAATTGCAGGATGATACGGAACGTGACAATATGGTCCACACATGACGTCCGGCACGGAATCCTGCTTGCTGCAGTCGGAGAGTTGCGTCAAACATCTCCTGTATCCGGTTAAGGACCACTTTGCAGAGAACTTTGAGAACGATACACAGTAACATGATGCCCCGCCAATTATCGCATACAGTCAGGTCACCCTTTTTGGGTGCCTTTACTAATACACCTTGCATCCAGTCGGCCGGAAATGTCGCGGTTTCCCATATGTTGCAGAATAATTGATGAAGAAGTTGTGCGGATACTACGAAGTCAGCTTTGAGCATCTCAACTGATATGCGATCGTACCCTGGGGCCTTGTTCGATTTCATGCTACGGAAAGATGTTACTATCTCCTGCATTGATGGAGCTTCGGTGTTGACACGGGTAATGCGTCGAACCCTTGGCGGGTCATGCTGAGGTGTTGATGGCGTGACCGTCACTTGAAAAAGGTTTCCAAAGTGCTCAAACCAGCGTTTCAACTGGTCAGCCGGTCGGTCAGTAACTGTCCAGACGTGTCTTTTACGGGCATCGTAGCATTCATCTTAGTCCCACTAAGGCAACGTAAAACATCGTGTAGGAGACGGATGTCGCCGGTGTTTGCGGCTTTCTCGCCTCCGTCGGCTAGGGAGTCCGCCCACGCTCTTTTGTCCCGTCTACATGAGCGTTTCATTTCCTTTTCGAAAGCCGAATAGTGCTGACAGGCTACGGCTTTGGCTCCTCGTGTTTTCACTCGCTCTATCGCGGCTTTGGTGTTCCTTCGCTCCTCTTTCCTCCACGTATCATCTGTGATCCACTGCTTTTTTCGGGTGCGTAGATCACCCAAATTATTCACGCCGGTGGCGATGAAGGCGTTCTTGATGGCGTTCCATTGATCTTCTACGCTTCCAGCTTCCGGAACATCCGCAGCACCGTTTTCCAGCTCCTCGACGAAGGATTTTTTCACTGCAGTGACCTCCAGTCGGCGTGTGTTGAACCGGCGCCCGATTTTCTGTTCCTGTCGCTGAATCCTGGCAATGCGCAGTCGGATCTCGCCGATTAGGAGATGATGTTGACAGTACGTTTATTCCGCACATCAAGAAGGCTCCGTCTCCATTTTCGGCTGATGCAGATGTGGTCGATTTGATTCTCCGTGACGCCATCACGGAAAACCCATGTCACTTTGTGCACTGGTCGATAAGGAAAGAGCGATCCCCCAATCACCATATCATTGTTGCCACAAAACTCTGCAAACAGCTTTCCGTTTTCGCTCATTTCTCCGAGACCATGGCGTCCCATGACGTGCTCATAGTCCGAATTGTCGGAACCAACCTTCGCGTTGAAGTCAGCCATGAGGATCTTGATATCACCTTTCGGAATCTTGTCCACGACAGCATTCAGTTGACTGTAAAAGTTCTCTTTATCTTGCTTTTCGGCAGCATTGGTTGCCGCGTTACATTGGATTATGGTAAGGTTTCGAACCAGTGTTCTGAATCTGGCTACAATTATCGTCTCATTAATAGGTTCTCACTTCATGAGCGTAGCGTGGACGTGAGCGCTGAGCAGGAAACCAACTGCACGGTGGCGAGGAGCGTGTTCACCTCGTAGGCCAGAGTATAGCAGGATTTGATCCGACGTCAATCTGTGTTCTCCAACGGACCCAAGGACACCTAAAGCAAAAATTCAGAGAAGTCGCAGAAGTTTCTTCAGGGATCTCTACAGAAGTTCATTACTCTTTACTTACTTTTTACTCTTAGAGTTCCCTCTTCCACGAAAAAAAATTCGGGATTTCCCGAATCCCGGGATAAATTTTTCACCGCCCTGGACATTTTTTTCAGGACGATTCATGGATGCCTCCAGGTCCAAGAGTTACATCAGATATATCTCCAAAAGCTCATTCAGAAATTTCTACAGGAATTCTTCCAGGGTATTTCGTGTAGGAGTTCTTTCAAGAATTTCGCTATAACTACAATCAAGCATACCTCCAGGATTCCTTGAAGAATCGCTCATGGAGTTTCTACACGAATTCTTCCAGGAATTCTTTCGGGATCCCTCCTGCAACTCCATCGGGGATTCCTCCTGAAAATCCTTCCCCCTTCCTGGAAAGATTTCCCTACGAAACCATGCAAGGTTTCCTCCTGGAAGTCTTTCGGTGGTTCTTCCTTTAATTCCTTCGGGTGTTCCTCTTTGAATTCCTTCGAGGATTCTTTCTGGAGTTCCTCATGGATATTTTTCCATGAATCCTCCTAGAAATTCTTTGGGGATTCCTGCTTGAATTCCTTTCAAAATTTCCACTGTAAATCTTTTGGGATTCCTGCTGGAAATCTTTCGATGATTTCTCCTGCTCTTCCAGGAGTTCTTGATGGAATTTCCACGGGGATTACTCCTGGAATGCTTTTAGGAGTTCTTAATGGAATTCCTTCGACGATTCTTAGTGGAATTTCTCTTGGAATTCCTTCGCGAGTTCCTCCTGTATATTTTTCGATTAATCCTTCTAGAAATCCTCTGGGGATTTCTGCTAGAATTCCCAGGGGGATTCCTGCTTGAATTATTTTAGAGATTTCTCCCGGAATCCCTTCAAAAATTGTTCCGGGAATTATTTTGAGAATTTCTCCTGGATATTTTTAGATGATTCCTCCTAGAAATCCTTTGGGGTTTCCTACTCGGATTCCTTTTAATTCTTGTTGGAATTCTTTCGGAGATTTCTTCTGGCATTATATCTGAAAATCCTCAAAAATTTAAATCAGCGATTTCCTTGCAAGTTTCTGTAGGGATCTCTAAGAAAGATTTTTGAACCACCACAAATTCCTACAGAAAATCTTTTCGCATTTCTGCAGGGATTATTTCGAGAGTTCCTTCAAAAATTCCTTCCCGCGACACCTGTGGAAATGTAGAGGTATACTCGGCAACGAATGCCGCACTAACATTTGTTCCCTCTTTCGATGTCTGTAAGGACGTAGCCGGCGCCGTTGTTATTTTCTTAAAGCCGGGGACTCTCAAAGATGCAAACAGAGAATGACATTTTTAGAAAAAAAAACCGGAATAAAGAAATGGAGCAATCGGGAGAACTTTTTGGGTTGCAATTTATTGAGGACTTCCGGTGAGATCTTGAAAAGACTTCCGACAAATTACACGACAAATTATACGTAGATTCTACAGAAATTCTTAATAAGATATCCAAGTGGAATCTGTGGAAGACAACTCCAAAAATGTTTTTGGTGAATGCTTTTTATAAATTTGGTACCATCGCGCAATTTTTATGGGAATTGTAAAGAAACTCTCTGTTAAATTGCATTGAAAAGGACAATTAACTCTGTCTTCAACAGAATAAAAGAATAATTTTCTGTTTGATAAAAAGTTTTCCCGGTCGGAGAAGGAATTGAGCCCACCCTCCGAGGATTACGAAATGCCTGAAAAATTTTCCTGATTTCCTGATAGGAATCCTTCTTCAGATTGTTTACAAAACTACAAGCCTACACGCAAAAAAATCCGTTCCGATATTCGTGCACGATCAGTCACGACAACGGGAACAAACGGGAACTATGCAAAGCAACGATAACAACAATAAGAAATGTACACCGTGAACTAGATTTCACGTTTTCTAGAACGCCCATATTGACAGCTGGAACTAGTTCCAGTTCACGGTGTATATTTTCTTGTCCTCATATTTGCGTTTGTTTGTTCACGTTTATCAGAACGGTTTTCTGAGCGTGTACGCTCATTTTAATAGTACACTAATTGCAAAATCAAAACATCAAATGTACTTGAAAGATTTTGATCGGGTAGCAACAGAAGAAATTCTTTGAGAAAATGCATGTAATTCAAGATGCCTTCACTATCAGAATAAGAGGTACTTCGAAGAGCAAATCAAAAACCCAACCAAAAACCAAAAGGAAAGAAAGGAGATTTTCTCATGTACCACCTATTCAATGAATTTGAAAATTCTCGGAATCGAGAAACCGATCGGCAGTGAGCTGAAGTATAGATTATAAATTATAGGCCCTGACTGGCTGCGCTTGCCTTCCTATTAGGCACACCACGCGGCTTCTTCTGACGAGAGTTGTGTAGTAGTGACGCCATGTTTCTAAGAGGCAGAAGGGACTGGATGATGCTATCATCAATATCCAGCATCCCCGCGTTCGATACAATCCGATTTTATGCTGGCTTTGATTTCGGGTTAAGGAGAAGAGGGTTAGGTTTCACTTGCAGTACGTGCCACGGTCCACGCCGATGACGAACAGGGAGAAAACAAAAGAAGCAACGATTGGGATCCAATTTCGACTTCAGTTAGTCAAATCGGAAGCCAAAACGATTGAATTTCATGATCAGTACTCTGGCAACCCTGTTAAAATTTGACAGTTCGTAAGACGATGAGTGCGAAACATCTAATACGATCCACGGTGTACAGAAGGTGATATATCCCCAAAATCTGACAGTTTTTTGATGACGTAATTCATATGCGATCTAGTAATCCACCCAATTTGATCCACGTGAAATACGATAAGAACGACGTCATATGTTTACATCCAAAATAGATGTTTACATAGGTTGCTAGCCTGCCTTGTGATCTTTATGCCATGCTACGATCTTAACCAGCGATTCACAGTGCTCAATTACATATAATCTGGCAACCATGTTGAAATTTTGACAGTTCACGTGATGCTGTGTGCCCACGCCTACTATGACGTTTGTTCTGCGATTCATTTGGCAAACCGTGAGAACGATCGCTACCTTCGAATCTCATATGCACGTTAGAGTCGCTAAAAAGCATACACTACGTACAAAATGCACCGAAATTGTCGGCGGATGGCGAACATAACAAAAACAACCCAAATCAAGATTTCATTGCGAGCAAGCAGACAACAGGCAAAAAAGAACCTCAGAAAAAAAAAACCTTTACCGTTTCCTTCCCAGAAACTAGCTTGAAGATGCCGCAAAATACAACCAGCTTACCAGCCAGCACACAGTGAATCACACGTAGGTAGGTGGCATTCCTTTGACGTGCATAATAGGGATTTTCATTCAAGATTTGAGATCACCACACCACCGTAGATCTTCCGCGAAACGATAGGTTATGTCGTTTTTTTTCACCTATGTTTTGTGATGTTTAAATTCCCTTTTTTTGTAGACAGTGATATCTCTAAACCGGAATAATTCTAAATCACGTTTCAAACCGTGACTGTTGCAATGTTGAATAAGAATTTTCACCAAATCTGACTTACCTGTCAACAGACTGAAATTCACCACACTTGTGGTGAATTCGAACCTGATGGCAGACGAGATGACAGTTGTTGTCACAAACAACAAACCTTGATGGCCCGTTTACATATGTGATAATAATGCGTGACAATATTCTGTCGGACAATTTATTCCACGCTAGTATCGTTTACATTGCCGCTAAAAATTTAGCTGCTAAATCTGGGACAATAAATTGTCCGACTGTGTTGGTGCCAAACTATCGTAATGTAAACACTTTCCTATCTGCCAATAAAATTGGCGTGATGGCATAATTAGCTGACAATTCGTCTAGCAGACCGTTTACATGATGCTAATTGTGTCGGACAATCTAATATCCTCATTATTGTCCACTAGTTTCAGCACCGAATTCAGAAGCTTCTGATTTTGTCATGCTAATTTTATTGTCTGCTAAAAAGTGTTTACATTGCGCTAAATTGACGCCAATACTGCTCGAAAATGAACTGTCGCGTTGAATTAGCAAATATGTAAACGGGCCATGAGCAGTCACAAGGCAACAACAGTTGCAGAGGTTCAAACATAGCTCAAACATTTCAGCTCATTGATTATTGAGCATTACGGAGCCGCATATCGATTTTTTCCCGAAAAATCATCAAAACTTCTAAGTCCGTTAGGCGCCCGATATACACCCACCGTACTAAGTCAAGGTCACCACCGCAGAGCGCACGAAACACCCGTCCGTCCGTACTCGTGTGCCTGCCGATTTTGTTTTCTCTTTTTTTGCCTCAAATTTTCGCTCGAAAGCTGCCGCCGCCGCCGGTCACGGTACGTGGCGCGAATGGAACCCCGGTCGGTCGGCGCACGGGCCGGCCGCCGAGGTATAGCAAAATAAAAATAAACAAGCTAGTCGACGACCAGCAGAATGAAAAAAAAAACAACATTGGCGGAGTTAATTCACTTTTATGACAACTTCCTGTACCAATAATATTTATAGCTTTTGGGAGCTGGTCGCGCTACCGCGCGCGCACACGATACCACTGACTGGCGATATAGGTAACTAAAAAGTGTTTCGTTATGTGGTCGAGTGAATGGGGATGATTTCCATGGAGATTTTGCATGATGCATGTGAATTCGAGCATGATTTTTCTATAGATGAAATTACATTCGTAACATTAAAATCCTCAAATAAACCAGGTATATCGACTTTGTTATCAAAGTCGACATAAGAAAACTACATCAGAAAACACCAGATTGCTACATATCTAGAATGTAGTTTTGATTCGTAAATAATGCAAGCGAGTATGACGTTCATGTAATCAGTTGAGCGTCACGAACGGCTCAACTTTTTCAAGAGATCGATTGACGTTTCTTATGTTGACAATAGCTGAAAAGCGGATAAGCGTCAATAAAATATCACTTTTGTAACAAATTTGCAAACTTTTAATTGTGATCAACATTTCTCGGATACTTATTCAAAACGACGTACCAACATAGGATTTGCGTGTATTATACGTCGTTTTGAAAAAGTATCCGAGATTTTAATTGGCGACAACCAAAAATGACGTATCAGTTGATGAACATCACAGGCAGCTCGTTATTTCCGAGAACTCGCCTGATTTCCCATTTGACAGTCGAGCGCTCGATGTGGTCGGCGCATAAATAAAGTGGCCGAACGAAAACGATCCGACCGCAGAACAATAAACAAAATTGTCAAAAACCTAGTAATGACAAACAAGAGCAACGCATAAAAGCCATTCAAAACGGCTATCAGGCGCGAGAAAAGTGACATAAATTAGCCGGCAGCTTAGCCGGCGACCATGGTAACGGCGGTTACGGTTCCGATCAAAGTCGGCCGAGGATCGACCACGGCGGCGAAACCTTTCTGTTTCAATACACTGTATTGTAGACTTTTTGTGAAACTTTTTAAGTACTGTTGTGGCGTTTCAGTCTCTTTCGAGGGCCAAAAAACTGAAAAAATCCAACGTTTCGACCCTAATTTTAGACTCTTCAGAGAATCCGCAAGCACGCCGTGCTAAATTAAGGAAAATGTTTACTCATTCAGATTTAGCCTACTTCATGAGCTCCCCGTGCGTACGGCGATTACCCATCGGCCGATAAACAAGACAGAAAAATGTCACAAATCGATCAACGACGACCGACCGTCGCAACCGTGGCTCCTCCGACAGATGGCGCACTACCTATTTTTGTCTAGGATAGGATACGACAACTAGTCAGCCCAAAATAGACCAATTTGGGGACCAATAATCTTAGCAACGCGGAAAAACAAGACAGCAAGCTGTGAAATTAGACAGAGAAGTTGCAGGTGTCACATCCTATCCTAGATTTTTGTCATCACCGAGCGTTCTGACGGAAAGCGAAGCGTCGACGCCGACGGTTTGATTTATTTTCGCTCAGCCGCCTGCTCACAAGCTTGTAATGGCGGCGGCGCGGCATCGTCTCTGCGTCGGCACTGATGAATCAGTTTATTTTGCTCAGCTGCCAAAATTTTCACACCGCATCACCGTTGGTTCTTGTTATGTTCCATCCCCCCTCGCGATCGAGACGCGTCGCCGGCCTCCACCCGCTTGGCGTTTGGCCGCTTCGTCGGCCACCGACCGCTTTTCGCGACAACATCCTACGGCCGGCGGCTGCGGCTTGATTCCATTTATAGCAGGCGGTGCGAAATCGATATCGATCGCCTACTGCTGCAGCCACCACAAGCAAGCGAAGAAGAGATGAATCAGATCACCACGGGTTCTGCTGACGTCGTTACTGCGGTTGTCGGTATCGCTCCTTCGATGGAAGCGAAATGATGGCGTCATGACAGCGAGTTACGCAGCCGCTTTCCTGGAATTGGCGACAGCTTGTCGTAAGGAGGCTGCCGACCAAGCGATCATTTCGGATCGGTCTCATTGAAGCCTACTGCGCTCTTAACAAACAGGTGAGAATCTTGCCTTCGCCAAACATTAATCGAATCTAGTTGGCGATTCAAAATACGTTTTACCCGGGTTCTGGACAGCTTTGTCCTGATCTCGGCAAAAGATTTACAGAGATTCAGCTGTTCATCTCCTATCACACATACAACTCATATCGATTTCAAACGCCGTAGCCGCAGTAGTTTGTCACCTAGCCAGCGCATTACCGCACCGAATGTTTTGATTTTCCGACGCTTCCTGCGAGAGTGTTACTTGATCGCAGTTGTTGATGCACTTGGTTCTCGTCCGGCGACGTCGTATGCACCATCATGCAGCAATCCAAATGCATGCCATGTCGCACAGTCTTGGCATCGTCGCCATCATGCGCCTCGCTATAAATAAACCAGACAAAAACATTGCCCATCTACTTCGCTCTGGTTGCAGCCAGACGAAAGCGGTGATTCGCAATCGCGAATCCCTGCTCGACGTAATTCACTGTACTCGTCTGCGCTCGGCATGCAAAAGTACAGTGTTCCTGACCGCGACGGGCTCGAGTCGAGTGAGTCGATAAAAAGGCGGATTGCCTAATCTCTGACAGATCGCATGATGGCGCCTCGTCGTCGTCGTAGGCAGCGGTTTGTTCCCAATTTGTACACACATCCACAATACATCTTCCGTCGCACACGTCCAGTCGCAGTTCGGTTGCCGCCAGTCGCCACGGTGATCTAGTTGTTTGCAAAATACGCAACAGCCAGCGCCAACTTTGCGATAGCGACGATGTCATCGCCCACTTGAAAGCCGGCCAACGCATCACACCGCGCCGACAAACGCCCCTCGTTCCCGCGATCATGAACGATCGCCGATCGGCACCGCTGTAAATAAAAACACGCATGGCGCCTCTCCTGCTTGGGTCGTAAACGTCACTTTAGAGCGGCCGTTCGTTCGACGGCCGGCACACGGTTCGTGTAGCTGTAGCTCATGGCCCGTTTACATATTTGCTAATTCAGCGCGATAATTCATTTTCGAACAGTATTGGCGCCAATTTAGCGCAATGTAAACACTTTTTAGCTGACAATAAAATTAGCATGACAAGTTCAGAAGCTTCTGAATTCGGTGCTAAAACTAGTGGACAATAATGAGAATATTAGATTGTCCGACACAATTGGCATCATGTAAACGGTCTGCTAGACGAACTGTCAGCTAATTATACCATCACGCCAATTTTATTGGCAGATAGGGAAGTGTTTACATTACGATAGTTTGGTACCAACACAGTCGGACAATTTATTGTCCCAGATTTAGTAGCTAAATTTTTAGCGGCAATGTAAACGATACTAGCGTGGAATAAATTGTCCGACAGAAAATTGTCACGCATTATTATCACATATGTAAACGGGCCATCAAGGATGCTTTCGATCATTGTCTTGCAGGGGCGTCGGCGTCGCCGTCGCCGTCTCGGTCACCGGCTTCAGCTACAGAACGGGATTACTTTTCCCAGAAATGATGGCATAAAAATAAATTACCATTATGTGTGCGGCGTGCAAGCGTCGTCCTCTTCTCGGCGAGCGAGGGCGATCGTGATAGGGTCAGCGAGCGCGTTGCTCTCTGTGTTACATGATGAAATCTGAAGGCGCCACGGCGCTTTCGTCTGCGGTTGCTTCTGCTCCTCGCCATCGTAGCGTCGCGTCCATCATCAACAACAACGGCGAGAAGCGAGCGAGGGTGACAAATCGTAAATAAAAATAGAGCATTATTTTTCTTGTACGTTGACTCGGTTGTTTTTCCACCTCTCTTCTGATGTTGTTGGTGGACGAGAAATCACAACAAATTCGGGGCGAACAACACTACTGGTAGATCGGTTTTGACGAATGCTACCTTGGACAACCACTGCGTCGGTGGATCAACCCATGTCCGTGTAGTACGGGACTGATCGCACCGCACGGTTGTCAAACGGAAGCTGTTGCCATAACGACGCGACAAGAAAGTCTGCTTTCTATGAGTTCCTAAAATTATTGGCATCCGGAGCTTCCTCCAGAAGTTCTTCCACTTCCAAGAATCCATCAGGAAAATGCCCTAGAACTCCCTCCTGGATCTGTATACTACACACTTAAAACAGAATGCCGAGATCGGTTGCATGAATTTTGGTTAAAGTTCATTTGCTGTTATCTCAGATGAACGCTTGAAGTTCAATGTTTGATGCTAGCGGTACCCATGGGTGCTGCTATAAATAAACATGACTGTTTGCTGAAACCTCAGTTGAATTGCGATTGACGAGTGCTGGGCTGTGCGAATCTTGGGAAAAGAATGGAAATTAGACGAGCTCAACTGAGTGTGTAGGAGTTGCTCCCAGAAAACTCCAGAAGTTGCTGCAATATTAATTCAGGGGTTGCTCCGGGGTTACCTCCAGAAGGTCGTCCGGGAATTATTCAAGAAATTCCCTCGGGATTTCAGAAAGTTCCTCCGAAGAGTTATGTGGAGCCTCTCAAGGCGTTTCCTCCTGCAGTTCCTCCGGGAATCGCCGTAGAAGTTTCTGCGGGAATTCTTGTCGGAGTTTCCTTAGCTGTCCTGATTAGGTTCCCACTGGAATCCTTTCCAATGATTTGTCTTCTAATGATCCTGCAGGAACTCATCAGGTATTTTCCTGGACTTCCTTTCTTCTAGGTATTCTTTTCGGAATGTTTCCGGAAAATAGTAGTTCCTCAGCAAAATCCTTCCAGACTTCGTTCCAGAGTTCTTCCCGAAATTCCTTTCGCAGTTCCTACGGGAATTCCATCCGAAGATCTTCAGGAATTCCTTCCAGAGTTACTCCGGTTGGGTATTCCTGCAATATCCCTTCGGAATGTATACGGGAATTTGGGGATGTTTCTTCCTGCGTTCCTCTTGGATCTCCATTCGTAGTTCTCGTGAGATTTCCTTGCCGAGTTTAATTAGGAATTCTTTGCAAAGTTCAGCAGAGTTTCCCGAAAATCTCCAGAAGTTTTATTCGTATTTTCTCTAGAAGCTCGTATCAAGGTTCCTCTGGGAATTCTTTTAGGAGTCCATTAAGCAATCCTACAAACAATTTCTTCCAGAGATGCTCATCATATTTCTTACAAACTTCCTGTGGGATTTCTTTTTGGAGTTTCTGTTTTTCAGAAATTCTTTCTCAAGTCCTCTAGAAATCAATTCCGGTGATCCTCCGGGAATTTCTTACTCACTTTCTCCAAAAAAATTTTTCTGGGGATCCTCCAGAAAGTTATTACCGAATTTATTTCCCGAGTTCCATCGGACATTCTCTATGGCTCGTTCAGAAATTCCTTGTGAATCTTTTTTCGGATTTTATTTTATGAAGTTCTCATTCGACGATTTCCTGGGAATTTCTGGTCGTAGTTTCAACCGAGAAAGAATTCCCCCCAGAGTTCGTCTGGGAATTCTTTACGAAATCACTTCTTCTAATTCTCTATGAAGTTCATCAGGTAATTTCTACCTAATATCGTCTGGAAATTTGTTCCGAAATTCCTCCTTTGGAAGTTCCTCCAGTAATTCTTTGAGTCCTTCCCTCAGTTCATCAGAGAAATTCTTCCAATGTCCTTCTGGAGTTCCTACAGAAATTTCAACTTGAGTTATTTTTTTGTGATCCTTACGGATCTGTATCTCTTTCAGAAACTTTTCCTATGTTCTCCGGAAAGTTTTCCAAAGATCTCTTAGATTTTCCTTCCGGAGCACCTCCGGAGATTCTTTATAGAGTTCCTGAAAATATCTTTCCGATGATTTTTCAGGATATGTATATCTTTCTGGAATTCTGTCGGAAATTCTCGATGATTATTGTGGAAATTTACTTCGGAACTTCTCCTGGAATTGCTTTCTGAAGTTAAACCATAAGTGTGTTCCTCCTGGAGTTTCTAACGTAGTTTATTTAAGAATCCTTGTCATACTTTATCCGTGATTTATTTTCGTAGTTTCTCCAGAAATCCTTCCCGACTTCATTCCAAAGTTCCTCCAGCAAGTTCTTCCAACATTTCTTCTGGAATATCACATCATAATTACGGATTTATGGCATGATTCTAGGCGGTCTGATACGATATTTGGTGTTCCTTTTTCTGGATTCTTGATAGGATTCACACAAAGCTCTCTTAGGATATTTCTAATGAGACTCTTACTGCACTAACAAAATCTACGCATAGACGTATTCCTAGGATGATGCGGATGTCTCTGGCAGATTTCTTGATAGTTTCCCATCATCTTAAAGATCTATTTACATCCCAATACTTGCTTTCCGGCTTGTAGGTTGACCATGACTAAGGTCTTATTGCTTCTCAGGGAATCTATTCCTTCTTCCATCGCATCCTTCACTTTGTTCAAATTCTAACTGTTCTTGGCTTCTGCAACCCTACACGGATTCCGCTTGATGCGTTTGATAAATTGGTACTAACAACAGCTTTATCTCATCATCGATCGAACGAATAGTACATATCGACTTACCACAAGCTTATGGGTCTTCAGATCGATCAAACGCTTGCCTGTGGTAGCCTATCCGAGTATCCAACACAATGCCATATCAACTTCTTTGCCAGAAATCGCTACAGATCAGGTCCAGAACTGCCTTTGATCTGCGGTTTGCATTCTGATAACCTCGTCGTTATTTTCCGTTTAGATACAGGATTACGCTTCCAAAAACGTATACGCCAGTGAAGAGAATTGTCAGACAAAAGAGGCACAAAACAAGCAACAAAGAAGACGCAGCGATTACTCTTTATCCCAACTGGTAACAGATAATAACATGATCTCTATTTTTTTTGTTGCAGACAAAACGGAGGCTGAATTTGTCGCATACTTTTCAACTCGTGAATAATCAATTATTACTAACCCAAAATCGGAACTTTTTGATGATACATCTTCAGCAGCGTTGCAGTGTTCACCGACTCGAAGTTAGCGCTCGAAAATCATAATGCAAGGCTTAAAAATCTCTAAACTCGTGGTGCACGATCTTTGTCCTATTCTGTACAAGTTGGGACAAACGTATGTCGCATTGGGTAGAATGTCGCAACAAATTCAGGTTGCGACATTGTCGTTATTGTTGCACGATGGTTGAGTTTCGATTCACTGATATACGCTGATCTTGATACCGGCTGCAAATTACAACTTTTCCAGCTTATTGTCTACGGTTTACGGTATTGAAAAAAAAAAAGTTTGCCAGCGGACCTTAAACAATTCGATTATGTTCTCCTCTTGGGATGACTCATGGATTGAACTGCAACCTCTTTGGAGTTTCCTACGCGTCCTAGGCTACCTACTGATTTTGCCAGATCGGTCTTCGACCAGCAACGATCGAACGGAATCTACCCCTTGGGACGCTTCCTTTAGCGACAGCAGGTTTCCTCTTAGTTCGGGGATGAAGATTACGTCTTTGATTACAAAGCGCACACCTTCTCTTGAATGTCCGGTAACTTCTCTTTCGTACTTTCCAACGATTTAGGCGCCGTCTTTGGCCACATTGGTCACGAACAATTCTTAGAAGAGTTTCCTGACTGACTACATACAGTCCACACTGACTGTTCACTAGATGATGCCTACATCCGGAATCCACTACGAAACTCGACCTCTTGGATTCCTCTGTCAGCAATCGTTGCTTCGAGGTTTCCAACGCCAGGTCGTTTTCACTGATGTTCTCCAATGCCGTTACCAAGTAATCAAAACATTCGGGAAGGATCTACGATACCGTATCGTTCTCCTCGAGTTTCGCGTCAACGGGCTCGAGTTGGCGTCGTAATGTCATCGAACTGCTGAACATGAAGTTGAGGCATTGAAGTTCTTTCCTTCATACGCCCTAAGCCTACGTTTCCACTAGACAGAAATGTCTTGCCATTTTGCTTCCAGAAAGTGAAGACGTTGAAGAAATGTTTAACGCCGCTGCTTTTCTTGTAGACGGGGCGTTTCTGTCTTGAAACATCTGTCCGAGCAAAAGGCAAGACATTCATGTCTAGTGGAGATGTCGGCGGGTCAGTCTCGCCAGCTATTTCGGCAGCAGAGTGTGACTTGCAACAAACTTCTTCACGTAGGTATCTTCAAGGGCCTTCCACATACCGCGAGCCGCCTCCTTGTCCAGATCTAGGCCAAGACTCCCATCGGAAGAGTATCCAACCAAGAGAGCCTTCACCTTTTGATCTGCCTGCAGGAGCTTCGCTCTTCCAGCATCCGCTTCGTCGGAGAAGGGCTTCGTTACTCGAAACGTTCGATGCATCCAGATAAAATTGGACACTAAAATGCCAAATCTCGAAATTTGTCTGCGGATTCCGGACGAAACCTTCCCTCGTTGACGAACCTATTACCTGAAGAAATACGGCTAATGAATAAGAACGCATTAGTTCTTCAGACTAGACAGTTATTGATTGATACATACCTGAACCAACAGCTGCCGCTCTCTTTTCTCGTCCTAGCACTTAACGTGTGCTATCAGAACCCAATGATTCTGTTAAACCTCTTCACTGCTGCCACCGTTTCTCGTACCTGGAGATTCGTGGAAACTCTCTCAATGCTCACCTTCACTACAAGTCTTGCACAAGCGGATCAATTCTGACACATGATCAAGCTTAGTACTCCAGATTCTGAGCTCTGATCAGGCCCGTGTGTCTCCAAGCTCCCATCGTATCCGGCCATCTCCGAACTATTTTTTTCTTATGTTTAGCTGACTCCTCCAGCCACCAAGGTCCTATTTCGTATCTTTTCTTCATTCCGGTTCTGTTGGTGCTTGTTTGGGACGACCTCTGAACTTCCCCAATAAACCAACACCATACACGGACCGTAATGTAGACGGTTCAACAATACCGCATACTGTTTGAACTGTATCCCGAATGGGTGGTTAAGCAAATCTTATGGTTATCGTTTATGTGGGTTCTTACGATCATTGTACTCCTCAATACGACCGTCAAGTTCCTCTATTCAACCCGGTTACATAACCAATAACCTTGCAACAGCAAGTCATGAAATTCGCTAATTTTGCTCCAATTCGAACGGCCTACTACTTTCCCAAACTCCCAGTCACTTCACACGGCCTTGACGCCATCACACCAACGTCAACGCCTGCTGCTTGGCCTGTCTGTACGCCGCCGCCGCCTAGCTACTGAAGCGAAGCGTTCGCGTGCTGCTCAAACAACACAACAACAACAACAACTTCGAAGTACACATACGCGGTCAGAATGATGTGATGGATTGATGGACGGACGATCGGACGGACGAACCAACGATGACGGCTAGTAGAGCAAAACGTGCTCTCTACCACTATCCACAAACTGCTCCCCGCCTGCTGTAGTGTCCGTACAGATATCGCTCGCTTCGCTGTAGTACACCGCGCGTTGACAGGAAAAATAAATCACCGCAGCTAGTCCGATCGACCGCGACGCACAACATGCCGCCGCGCCGCCTCACCATAAGTTCTTCTTTGCGGGTGTGAGTGTGGGCGGAGTCGTTCGATCCGCGATCCAGTTGATGACGTCCGTGCGCACAGTGCGCACGCACTCACGATCCACGCACGACGCTGCTGAGTGCTGGGCGACGGGACGGCGAAGACGAAACACTATAAATTTTATTTTCAACTCGTAAAATCTGAGCAAAACATCCATACACTAGGACTTGGCACATAACTGTTTTTCCATGAACCACTGCCGCCGCGCGCCGTAGCACCGAAGTGATGGATGTCACTTTGCGGAGTGCGGAGTGTGTGTGTGTGTGTGCGTATGTGCAAATGTACAAAATCAGACCGAAATCGTGTTTAGTAGAGGAACGGACTTATTTTTAGCAAACATGGTGTTCGAAAAGTCTGGCGTCGGTGCGTGCGTCGCCGCGACGAAGACGATTCTGAAACGTGTGCGCTTGTAAGGTTGTTTTTGTTTTGCTCTCGCTTTTTGTCGTGTAGCGTGCGTCGCGGCGCGATGGGCCATGGCGGCTTTTTTCTCTGGGCTCGAAAACTGACACAAGTCCCGGTTCAGAACTCTAATTTTGATTATCCGTTGTTTCAATTTTTTCTTCAATATTTTTGATGTCATGGCAATAAACAACTGACATTCGTAATATTTCAGTGAAACCCTCTTAAATAGTTCAATATACATTTGAAAAGAACTGTCTAACAGTTGTTTCGAAGAGCTCATCATGTGTTATTTTGATTCAAAGCTTATATTGAAGCTAGTCCCGGGGAACCAAAATCATGAAAATTTGTATTCAGTTTCTACTGTTCAACTTGTTCAACAATTTCAAGACTCAAAACAAGTCAATTATTTGAAATGAAACCATTCCCGATCGGCAATTTCATCAACAGCTGTAAACAAACCCAATTGATTGGAACGCCATAAAAAAAACCTGATAACAGTTCAACACGTGCCAGAGCAGTAGGCCATGCTTGCTATAATACCAAACAGCAAACGACTGAGCTACATCCAATAGGCACATTGTTTTGCTATTTTCAAACCGTTTCGTAAATCGAGACGTACTTGGAAAACGTGCCGTACGTGATATCGCTCGATTTCTCGGAAACAAAAGGCCCTACCACCACTGCTCATGGGAATATCCCACCACCCTTCGTAGAACGGTGGTGGTGGTGGTTTATGGCTCCTTATCAAAGACCAGATTGGTACCTCGCCACGTGAACTTGACCGATGAACTTGGGTCTTGGCGGGCCACAATGTTTACCACCGGACGGTTTCCCTGGAAACCTCAAATCTCAGCAAACTCTCTCTCTCTCTCTTATTCTTTGATGGTACTCATCAACTAACGACATCTCTCTCTCTTTCTCATTCTCTTCCAACCTTAGTCACAACACACGGACCACCACGTGGGAGGACCCCCGGATCACCGCGGCCATGCAACAGGAGAGCCTATTCCAGCAGCAGCAGCAGTCCAGCGTCGAGACGCTGTTCAACACGGGATCCCAAACGTTGCTCAGTCCCACCATCTCGTCACCAACGCCAACCAACAATGGTGAGTTCGCTACGGGGTGGGTCGTCAATGAACCAGCCAGTCAGCGGGTGGTGAAAATATTCGTAATGGGGAAATCCCCACAAAAGTTCTGGTTTTTTCGCGGGTGAATCTTTTGATGAGTGTACCTCTCTACCTTACCACCCACCCTTCATAAAATGTGTACATGTTTGTGTGAATTCCCCTCTTTTTCCCCTACACGCACACCTGCCGCTGCAATTGTCCTTTCACCGCCCGGCACGCCTATTGTGATTATATGTGTCCTTCTATCCCTGATCGTAGAACAATGTGACTAATATTTCCCGCTAATAAGGCGTTGAATCCAGAAAAAAATAGTTTTTAAATTAGGAATGTAAATTGTGTGTAAAATCTCTAGTATTCATGTAAAATCTGCAAAATTATCATACAGTAAGAAAAAGGTATGTAATATTACAATCAAGAAATATGCAAACAAAAGCTTAAAAACCCTAGTCAATCCACCTAGCGGTGCTGGCGTCTTTCTCGTGCCTTCGTAAACCAATTTCAACAAAATTCAAGTGACATGTTGATTAATACATTTTTTTTCTCAATTTTGGCAACATGAGGTGAATTTTATGTTGCCAAATGGGGTGTTGACAAAATCGGTGAAAAAAATTGTGATTTCACAACTTTTATGCGTTTTTTTCGACTTATATTATCAATATGGACAATTCACAAGTTACAAAACGCTCCCCTTAGGTGACGTTAATGAATTACGTCATGATTTAAAAAAATTTCGTTTTTGAAAACTTAATGTATTTTTTTAATAGAGGTAAAAAACATGTATTTAAAATGATTTTGCGATTACAAAAATTATGTCAAAAATTTGTGTTGCCAAAATCGATAAATAATTGTTGCCAAAAACGGGTATTGCCAAAATCGGGAAGAAAATGTTGCCAAAAACGGGTGTTGCCAAAATCGGTAAGAAACTGTATAGCACTTTCATATGTTTAAAAAAATCCATTTTATGGCACCACAAATCATATATCGTTTATATGGCTTTTGATGTTTGAGCCTCAAAATCTTAAGAAAAAGTCGCTATCTTGAACTTTGAGCCGAAATCTTGGATTTTAGACCACCATCTTGGATATTCCGGTCACCGTTTTTGGGCTCCGGACATCTTCCCCATACCAAATATACGCATATTGCATGATTTTAGGGCCTAAAACTCCATTGAACAGCCGTCATCTTGAATTTTGAGCTGCCATCTTGGACATACTGGTCGTAATTTTTGGAGTCCAGAAATCTTCCCCATACCAAATATACCCATATTGCATGGTTTTGGAGCCGAAAATTCCATGAAATAGCCGCCTTCTTGAATTTGGAGCCGCCATTTTGGATTTTAAACCGCCATCTTGTATATTTTGGTCGTCATTTTTGGACTCCGGACATCTTCCCCATACCAAATATACCCTACCCATATTGCAAAAACTCCATTTAACAGCAGCCATCTTGAATTTTGAACCGCCATCTTGGATTTTAGACCGCCATCTTGGATATTCTGGTCGCCACTTTTGGACTCCCAACATCTTCCTCATATCAAATATACCCTTATTGCATTGTTTTAGGGCCTAACACTACATTAAACAACCGCCATCTTGAATGTTGAGCCGCCATCTTGGATTTTAGACTACCATCTTGGATATTCTGACTGCCATTTTTGGATTCCGGACATCTTCCCCATACCAAATACTTACACCAATTTTTCATGGATTTGGAACCTAGAACTCCATTGAATAGCAGCCATTTTGAATATTCAACCGCCAACTTGGATTTTAGACCGCCATCTTGGATATTCTGGTCTCCATTTTTGGACTCCCGACATCTTCCTCATATCAAATATACCCATATTGCATGGTTTTAGGACCTTATACTCCATTAAACAACCGTCATCTTGAATGTTGAGCCGCCACCTTGGATTCTAGACCGCCATCTTGGATATTCTGACCGCCATTTTTGAACTCCGGACACCTTCCCCACACCAAATATACCCATATTGCATGGTTTTAGGGTCACTAACTCCATTAAATAACCGCCATCTTAAATATGGAGCCGCCATCTTGGATTTTCGACCGCCGTCTTGGATATTCTGACTGCTATTTTTGAACTCCGGGAATCTTCCCCATACCAAATATACCCATATTGCATGGTTTAGGGCCTAAAATTCATTTAAACGCCGCCATCTTGAATTTTGAGCCGCCATCTTCGATTTTTTCGCCATCTTGGATATTCTGGTCGCCACGTTTGGACTCCGGACATCTTCTCCATACCAAATATACCCATATTGCATGGTTTGGGGCCTAAAACTCCACTAAAGAGCCGCCATCTTGAATTTGGAGCCACCATCTTGGATTTTAGTCCGCCATCTTGGATATTCTGGCCGCCATTTTGGGACTCCGGACATCTTCTCTTTACAAAATATACCCATATTGCACGGTTTTAGAGCCTAAAACTCCATTAAACAGCCGCCATCTTGAATTTGGAGCCGCCATCTCAGATATTTGACCGCCATCTTGGATATTCTGGTGGCCATTTTTTAGTTCCGGGCATCTTCCTCATACCAAATATACCCATATTGCATGGTTTTAGGACCGAAATTTTCAACCACCATCTTGGATTTTAGACCGCCATCTTGGATATTCTGGTCGCCATCTAGAATATTGGGCCGATATTAGGGATTTTCTGGTCTCCAGTATTAATTTCCGCACAAAATTCGTCAACCATGCTATTATCTTCGCACCACCAAATCGAAGTCGCGGCTTGCTTGAGAGTTACGAAGTTATCTCATGCGAAGCTAATGTCAAAGCGAAAGCAATGGACTGACTGCGGCGTCGTCATAGCGACGTCCTCAAACCGTAAACAAACAGGTCAACGGGACGCCTTACACACCAATCTAAAAAAAGGTAATTTTCATGGAAATATTGTTCAACAAGGAATTTAGAAATTTTATTTGCACAAATTTAACTCTATACTGTTTCATTTTTGTTTATTATGAACATTACTGTTATGAATTAAAAGGAAACGTATCTCAACAATGTATATGCCCTTAAATTTCCTTGTTTTTAGGTGTAAAACATTTCGACATTCTTTTACTTACATTTGGGTACTTTATCCTCAAAGTGCATATAAGTTCGCAGCTTCCAAAGTGAGCTGCGATCGGATTTTGATTTTTATCCAAATTGATAATAAAGGTTACAAAAATCGGCGCAGCTTGATGTGTGGGGCTTGGTTCAGTTTCATATATGACCAGTTCCACCGGTGCTGGTCCGGATCACTAAAATGGCCATAACTCCGGAACGCCTTGACCGATCCTAACCAATTTCATTAGCAAACAATGCGGTAAAATTCCGGTTCGATTCGTGCTAAAATCCGTAAAATCGGTCGATGGGAAATGCCTTAAAAGTGAGTGACCTTTTTTTTGTTCACAGACATACATACACACATACACACATACAGACATCATCTCAATTCGTCGAACTGAGTTGATTGGTATATGTGACTTGACTCTCCGAGCCTTCTATCGAAAATTCGTTTTTTGAGTGAACATATAGCCTTTCAGTACACTTTGGTGTACGAGAAAGGCAAAAAGGTTTTTATTCGCACTGTAAACTGTTCCATCAAATGGCACATATTTACACAGGGTGTCTACTCATAAGACTAAAATTACCTGGGTTTTCCAGGTTTTTCCAGGGGAAATTTTGAAAGTTTGTAATTAAAAAAATGAGGGAAAACGCACAACATTTATTGAGCTTGAGCTTGCTTGAGTTTGATTGACCGCCCTCGTAGATGCTACTCTAGTACCGCCAGGCCAGCTACAATCACACAAGGAACCAATGAGATTATCTGCCGGGGACTAGCAGGCATCTTCAGTGTGTGAGCGTTGGTGATCTTCTTGTTTTAGGAGACAATGGTGCCTGCCACGTCAGGTTGCAGGTCAATGTGGGGAAGGGGAAAGAAGTAATGATTGCAATCGTTTGTATCCACATCTGACCGTATATACCTCTGCGTCTGCACAAACTCATGCGGATGTCGGAGTGTTGGCGGGATATGGTTGGCAGGGGGTTAGCATTGGACAAATCTGGCTGAGACAACGATTTTTGTGAATCGAAATTCGATTCACCGATTTAATCGAATGCTTTGAATCGATGTTTTAACATCGATTCCATATTATAAAAGATTACCAAACTATTAAATGATTCGTTTGCTGCATGTAGTTCAAGTTCATGGTATATTTTATTTGTCTAAATAAATTCAATATCAAAATTTGAGATTGCACATCAAACACTTCGCGAATCTGATTCGAAAATGGATATAACGTTAATACAGTGCATTCTGAAAAAAAAATGAAATTAATAATTTTGAATCGAAAGAAAAATCCTGAGATCCTGAGATTCCCCAGAACTCTGAGAAGTATTCCCATATAGTACTGGGATAAATTCCCGCAGACTGCTAAGAGAAATTCCCCCAGAATTCTGAAAGGAGTTCCTCTAGAACTATGAAAGAGATTTCTTCAGAATGCTGAAAATATACCAAAATCCTGAGCGACATTATCTAGAAAAGAAAGCAAGACTCTTCCGGGATCTTGGTAGGAATTCTCCCTGAATTTTATTAATGATTTTCCTAAAATCCTGAGAGAGATTACCCCATATCTATGAGACGGATTGTCTCAGAGTCTCGAGAGGAATTCTCCCAGAATCCTGTGATAGATTGTCTCAGAATCCTAAGAGGAGAATCCCTTGGGATTCTCCCAAAATTTTCCAGAATCCTAACAGGGATTATCCCAGAATCCTAAGCTGAATTCTCCCAGAATCCTGAGAGGAATTCCAAGAGCGGTTCTTCCACACTCTTGAGATAAATTCATCTAAAATACAGAGAGAGATTCTCGCAAAAAAGATGTTCGGATTCCTAGGATAATTCCCCAAGAAACTTAAATGAAATGACCCAGAATCCTGAAAAGGGTAGCTTAGAACCCTAAGAAGGATTACTCCAGAATCCTGAGAAAGGTTCCCTTGGCGGGATTGCCAAAAAAATCTGAGATATACTCTCACAGAATTGTGGGAGATAGGACCCCAGAATCTTGAGAAGAATTCCCCCAGAATTCTTTTAAGTATTCTCCCAGAATTCTCCAAATATCCTGGGTGGAATCCATTAGAGTGCTGAGAATAATTCTGCCAAAATCCCGAAAGGTATTCCTCAGAATTCTACGAGTGATTCCCCAGCATCTTGAGAGGGATCATGAGAGGGGTAGTTCCAGATTCTTGAGAGAAATATATCTAGAAACCTATGAGAGACTTTTCCGAAAATTTCGTAAGGATTATCCCTGGAAGGGATTACGAAAACTTCCCCAGCATCCGGAGAAGGAATCTCTGGAATTATGAGAGGTATTCTCACGTAAAACAGAAAATTACCGCAGATTCCTGAAAGACATTCCCCCAAAATCTTTGAAAGGGCTCCCCTAAACTTCTGAAAGGGATTGTCCCAGAACTCTGAGAGTGATTCCATTAGAATTTAGAATACTTATTACAACAGAATTTCAATAAAATTTTCTCATAATCTTGTCAGGGATTTTCCCAGATTACTAAGAAGAATTCTACCCAGAAGCTCGTGAGAGATTCTTCAATAATTTTAATAATTCTGAAAGAAATTGCCCTGAAATCTTGAAAAATATAGCCCCAGAATCCCAAGGATTTCTCCAGAATCATGAGAGAAATTTCCCCAGAATCCTGATGGGGATTACCCCGGAAAGCCAAATTTTCAGAGAATCTGGGGAAGAGTACCCGCAGAATACTTAGTGATATTCCCCCAGAATCTTAAAAGAATCTTACGCAGAATCCTGAGAAGGATTCTAGTGATCCTGTGTGAGATTTCCTAAGATTCCTAAGAAATGTTCCCCCAGAATTTTGAGAGGAATTTCGCCACAATTCTGATAATGCTGAGTATGATTCTCCAAGAAGTCTGAGAGGAGATCCTGAGAATGCTGAGAAATATTTCCTCAGAATTCTGAGAGGGATCCTAAGTGAGGGTTTTCCAGAATACTTAGAGGAATCAGCCCAGATCATCCAGAAATTTCTTAGAATCCTGAAAGAGATTTCAACCTTGGTAGGGAACCTTGGTAGGGAATACCCCCAAAATCCTTAAATGAATTCCCTTAGAATCCAGAGATTCCCGAGAAAACTGATAGGTATTCCCATATAATACTGTTGAGAAAAAATCCTCCGGAATTTTTAAAGGGACTCTTCCATAATTCTGAGGTTTCCTCTAAAATTCTGTGAGAGATTCCTACAAAATGCTGAAAATTATCACACCAGCATCCTGAGAGACCTTATCCCAGACAAGAGAGAAAAAATTTTCCAATAGAAATTCTCCCTGAATTCTATTGAGGATTTCCCTAGAATTCTGGGAGAGAGTACTCCAGTTTTCTGACATGGATTCTCTCAGAATCTTTAGAGGAATTCTTCCAGAATCCTGAAGGATTTCCTCAGATTCCCGAGATGGATTCTCCCGGAATCCTGTGATGGATTCCCTCAGAATCCTGAGAGAAGTTTTTCCTCGGGATTCTCCCAGAATGTTTAGACGGATATCCCCAGAACTCCCTGACAGATTCTTCCAGAATCCTGAGAGGGATCCTAAGAGGGGATCTTCCACATTATTAAGAAACATTCATCTAGAACTTTGAGAGGGATTCTAAAAAAAAATGTTCGGAATCCATTCGGAATCATTCTGAAAAAAAAAAACGAAATTTAATATTTTTAAATCGAAAGAAAAATCGAATGTAAAAAATCGATTCGGTCGTCGATTTCGTGGGGGTTCAACATCGATTCAAAAAATCGATTAACCGGAACAAAAACATCAATGTTACGAACACCGATTCAAAATTGCCCAACGCTAGGGTTCACACATTGGTGCGTGGATGCCAGGCGTAAGGTGATAGATTAGTCCGATTATTACTATAAAGCTTAAACGGCACAGTTCGCTTGATTGCATAACTTGTAGGCGTTATCTGATGGATTGACACTGTGCTGTGAATGTTGGAAATAAGGGAAACGGCTTTTCCACCGTTTTTGTTCCTAGCGATGGCTATGAACATACATATGCATATACATGAGTTGTATATATAGAGAGGAGAGTATAGAGAAAGTGGATAGAAAGATACAAAGTAGATGGAAAGCGACGGGCCAGGGATTGATCCCAGGACCTTCTGCATATGAATCAGAAGCGGTAGCCACTAGACCACCAAGCCCGTCTTGGAAAATGCACAATATTTATTGTACAAGAAATTCCACCAAATCGCTGAATTCTCCCAAGAACTATTTTGCGAAACTCCTTTTAAAATAAAACAACGGAATATGTCTAATTCTTTTGGATCAAATTGGTTTGACATTTTCGCCTAAAATTTCTTTTAAAATAAATGACATCCAAACACTAGAAGAAAAAAACCATGCAGTAGTCCAATCAGTAATAGGAGACAATCAGTGTAGCACTAGATTTGTAGTAATGAGCTGAATTTTTGTAAATTCTCCGTTTCTGAAATGTAATGGTGCAAGAAGCGTTGGTATTATGCTTCCTAAACTTTGGGTAACTGTTTTGTTTTTTTTTTATCTGTATTAACGAGATTGTTAGCCCTAGGCTAGTTCATCTCGGGACCCACGCTTTACTTCCCTTCCGAAGGAAGAACTCACATTTTGCGAGTTTGTCGGGAGTGGGATTCGATCCCAGGTCCTCGGCGTGATAGTCAAGTGTTCTAACCATCACACCAGGTCCGCTCCAACTGTTTTTTTGTTTTCTCCATGTCTTGCCTCTTTAAACAACATAGTTACCCAAAGTTTTGTTCAAACAGCATTAAAATATGCAAGGAATAATAATACCCACGCTTTTTGCACCATTTCATTGCAGAAACGGAGAATCGACCTTCTCACCATCCAATGGACCAACAATTCAGCTCATTACTACAAATCTAATACCCCGGATAAAAACTAACCATAGGGTGTTTGGTGAAAACCATTCCTGCACCATACAGTGTACCACAGTGTGTACAATAAAGTGTATTGTAATGAAATGGTTCGCTATAAGCTTTGCACCTTGTAGCTACTATACATTTACATTCGATTTTTATGTAACAATATATTATACTGTTTTACTTACGTTTGAACCATTCACTTTTCCGAAACATTATTTTTCCGTGCATTTTTAATTATTTATTCAGTTTTAGATTTTTTCCGTGCTTTGTTTTGTTGATGTTTGTGAATTTTTGGATGCAAAGGAAATGAAAGATAAGATGTTGAATAAGATGTTTAAGTGGATGCGATATGCGTACATTTTACATGCGCCTAAATGGAGACATGCACGCATATGGCCTCCACTCTTATACGATTACTGGTTGTCTGGGACCTTTATTTAAAGTCAAAAAAATGTTTAAATAGATGGTAAACCAGATGACCTAAGAACTGCAGATCCAAGAGATATGGCGGGTTAAGTATGTAGAGTGCGATGAGAGGAATACACGCAGAAAAAACTATGTCTAAATCAAAAAGATTCGAGGTAAATTCAAATAAATTGTCAATTTGTTCAGGCCACACAAATAAAACTGTTTGGAGCAAATCGAACGTCACATTTGAAGCGAATGTAATCCATGTTTGAAACAAACATGTATCTTCTGACAGATTTCGTTAGAAATGAATGTAATAATTTTTGTTTTTTTTGTGGCACGTCGGCCCTACGGAAATACTTGTTTTTCCATTAAACTTATAAAGTCATTTCCTTCGCTGGTAAAACCCACCTTCCGTGTAACCTTTCCAATGCTATCATAATGCATACATCTATAAAATACGCTCCCGAAAACAACGTGATTTGGCGGAAATTTTTGTGAAACTTGCCTTTTTTGCAGGAGGAAATCTGCAGCTGGAACTTGTGGGTTTTGTTTATTAACGAGCCTGGATAAAACAAAGAGGAGAAACGTCAAAATTGGAACAGTCGATCTAGTGTCATCCCCATAGTTCCAATCGAGCAGGAGACCTGTCAAAACGACAAGGATTCTCCACTTTGGTATACTCGAGACACTTTATTGTTTATGTTCTCGACGACGAACCGGGGGTTGCTCAATGTGTATTGTCGAAATCAATATGTAATTGAGTTAGTTTTACAAATTTAAATAGTTTTACAAATTTAATTTTTTGTTTTAAACATTTCATCTGTTTACCGAATAAACATGAATATTTTTGTTTCAAACGAACGAAGTTTGTCTCCGTGTACGAACGTAGGTCAACCCGGAAAGACGCAGGTCAGATTACCGTAAATCAGTGGATGAACACTACCCTAATAAACCAATACCATACACGGACCGTAATGTAGACGGTTCAACAATACCACATACTGTTTGAATTGTATCCCGAATGGGTGGTTAAGCACGTCTTATGGTTATCCTTTATGCGGGTATTCTTTCTGTTTTGCATTTAGGAGAGTTTTCTCTTCTACTCTCATGTGAATTTGCCTCCGACAACCATAAATGCGATTGAACTTTATCTTTGATGTAGAGCCATCTTTAACATATAGCCTTGACTGAACACTGAAATGACTTCTAATATAGGTTCGTCTGCGGGTTCGCTTTTAACCTAACTTATATTTGAATCGAACTTGACAGTTTTCTCATAAGTTGTTATGTATTTCAAACTTTAGTCGAACTGGAGCCTCAATATTGCAATAACGGTTAAGCACGCTGTAATGATACTTATGTACCTCGTAACCCACTTAATGCAACTACATTAGTGGTCTAATAACACTTAGCGCGCTCGGCATAGTTCCATCATGCCGCTCAAAGTGTTGCCACAAATAATGCTTAGTTTGCAAAATCCGGTTATCTGGCTGGTGGGGCATGGGAGCCTAAGCTTTAACTGTTAATGCAATCAGAGACTACTCAGACTTAGACGTGGGCGATCCTGTATATGGAGGGTTATCCAAAATGC
Source organism: Aedes albopictus (assembly GCF_035046485.1). NCBI lineage: Eukaryota > Metazoa > Arthropoda > Insecta > Diptera > Culicidae > Aedes > Aedes albopictus. The sequence goes on along the minus strand of NC_085137.1, from coordinate 457,106,380 downwards.
TCTGCAGAATTTCCAAAGCGCATTCTAATAAGGCTAGTAAGCCTAAGATGCCATTAGCAGGAGGAACTTGACAAGATAACATAACATTATATGGTTTATGTAATGTAAAACAATACAACATAACAAAAGAGAACCATTCCAAAACCATTTGATTGAATGTATAACCAGCAGTGAGATTACAATTAAAAACAATATATTTACGGTACATTTTGTTGTTTAAAACCATACATGTACCATATAATGTATGGTATATTTAAACCCACGTATCAGTAATTAGAAGAATTCATTTACAATAAAATGTATGGTTTTGCAAAAAAATATATATGGAGAAAAATATTTTTTTATATTGTTACGATACTTAACAACCTGTATATCATATTGTAAGAATCTTAATTACAATTCACTGTATGGTGTCTGCATTACATCTTATTGTTTTTGTATTTGTTATTTTTACAGTGGTGTATATTGTAAAAATATGGTTCTAAATAGTACTGTTACAATACAACGTTCGGTTTTTCTACTGTAATTTTTATTCGGGACTACACTGATTGTCTCCTATTAGACCATATGACCGTTAAATTCCTTATACAGTTTTGAAACTGAGGTTGGATGTCTTTTATCTATGCTGGTGGTAGGTATAATGATTTCGAGATTTCTAAATTCTATCCATTGTTTTCCCTTGAGTTCCTTCCGGGATTCCTCCTTAGATTTCTATCGCAATTCGATTTTTTGAGGTTAGTTCTTCCTTCTGGCTTTCTCCAGTTCTCGCAAGTCTCCAAATCGAGGTTCGTTACGTATTTTCTCCCATGAATAGTTCCTTCCGATATTTTTTCGGTGTTCTTTCGGGATTTCTGAAAGTTTTTCCTGTTTTCAGAGGTTTTCCCAGGAGTTCCTCCCAGGATTTCTTCCAGAGGTTTTCACAATATACTTTCAGAGTTTCTCGCTGGGTTTCTCTCGGTGATCCTTTCAATAATTTATCCAAAGATCCTTCAGAAATTTCTCTTACTGTTCTTCCGGATAGCTTTTCAACAGTTTGATTCATTTTTCCATGGATTTTGCCTGTCCCGATCATTTTGTCTATCCCCTGTATATACAGGGGATAAATAGACAAAATGAACGGGACAGGCAAAATTTTCACCTTTTCAAAAAATGTTCAACTAGCTGTAACTTTTCGTCAAATTTTCAAATTTTAGAATATTTGATGCACTTTACGAGAGACTCTAGGAGCTACACCAGGAAACCTCTGGAATAAATTCTGATGGACATCCATGAAAAACCCCATGAGAAATCGTTCGGAATTCAAGAATCCTGGACGATACTCAAGGAAGAATCCCAGAAAGAATTGTTCGAATCTTGGAAAATGCTGGAAGGAGTTCGGAAGAATCTTGTGAGAAATCCTGGGAGGTATTCCAAGAGGTAAAAAAGTTCCAGAAAGAAGCCCTGACAGAACTTCTGGAAAAATACTTGTAGCGGAACTTCTGGATGGATGCACTAATACTACATATTCGAGAATATTTCTTTTCATACCAACAAAAACTCTGTGGACTCCAATCCTGAGTAGGTCTACAAATAGTGAAAATTTCCCTGAGAATTCCAGGGTTTTCCCTTGGTTTTCCAGGAAGTAGATACCTGTTACAAGATAAACTTGTAAATGAAAATTTCTGAAAATTACTGAAACACGAAAGCGTTATAGAGTTGATGACTATTCAAAAATGATAAAAAAAGAACAGTCGGATTACATTGATTACGGCTTACTTATTAATATCAAAAATATTGTTCAGCAAAACCATGCTGAGACTGTCACGGTTTGATTTCCGGTAGGACGATTTTTGGAAATAATTCCTGAAAGAAGATGGAGGGAATCCTAGCAAAAATCGCTAAAGGAATCCCAGGAGCAATCCATGACATAATCCTGAAGTACTCTTAAAAATAATCTCAAGAAGAGTCCCAGAGAGAATCCTGAAGGAATCTCTGAAAGAATCCCGGAAGAAATTTTTGACGGAAACCCTAGGATAAATCTAGGAAGGAATCCCGAGAGCAATCCATCTAGGATTCCCTGAGAGAATCTCGAGAGAAATTCCAGAAGGGATCCTGGGAGAGATTACTAAAGAAATCCGGGAAGAATCAACGAAGGAATCGTGGGAGAAATCTCTTATGGAACTCCTGAAAGAGTCCAAGAGAAATCCCCGAAAGAATATCTAAAAATCTAGGGAAGAATGCCAGAAAGACTGCCGGAAGGAATCCCAGGAAAATCCTCAAAGGAATCCTGGGAAAAAATATGAAGAAATCTGTTACGTTTGTAAGGTAGTTGTTACGTTTTATAAAGTAGTTGTTACGTTTTTAAAATAGTTTTAGGAATTTTCCATGAATTGCATTCTCCAATTCATGGAAAATTCTTCGATTGTTACATGGAGTGTGTTGCGTTTATATTTATTAGTAAACATTTTGTTAGATTGTGTTATTTATTATACTCTGGTTTGTGTATCCGTCCCTAGTATTTATTTAGCATTTGTAATGTTCCAGTCATTTCGGGTAGCGATCCAGTACAAAACACGCAAGCCGTCCGCTAACACGGACATTACACGGCAGACGGTCTTGTGCTGTTGCCCGAATCTAGATGCCCCTGTTAGGATTAGAAACTCCTAGACCAAACACAAGCTATGAAAGCTACTATCGCTACGAACTAAAGGCAACCAGCCAGAAAAAAAATACGATTACAGGATTGACTGATGGACCAAGAACAAAAATGAAACCTCGTCATCCTGAGATTGAACTACGTTTTCTATTTAGATAACTGGGCACAATTAATGTTATGTGTTGCATGTTTGTGTTTTGTGCATTTGTAATGTTCCACTTTATTTTTCGTATCTAAGTTCCCAGACGTGGGGCCCGATATGACAAATAAAATGAGTATTTGTAGGGCTCCAATTTTGCTGTTACATTGGCGCCCAACGTGGGGCCCAATACGCAAAAGAAAATGCTGCAATTGTAAGGTTCCAATGTTTTTTGTAAAATTGGCGCCCAAACGTGGGACCCGATATGGAAAATAAAATGAGCATTTGTAGGATTCCAATTAATCTGTCACATTGGCGCACAACGCAACAAATCTCGGAAGTAATCATTGAAGGATTCCTGGAAAGAATTCCAGAACGAATCCCGGGGAAATCCCCAAAGATTTTTTTTTTAGAGAAATCTAAGGAATCCCAGAAAAATCCCTGGAGGAATCTCGGGAGGAACACAGGAGGAATCCTAAAAAAAAACATATAATCTCGGGAGCAATCCATGAAAAAGTCTTGGAGTAAGTAATCCCTAAATGAATCCCCGAAAGAAATCCCAGGAGGAATTTAGGAAACAATCCCAAGATGAGTCCATGAAGGTATCCCGAAAAGATTCCTTCTTTCCCGAAAAGACACCTTCTCTTGATTTCGAAAGCACAAATCTCTTTGTAAACAAAACCAGCGCAACTGAGCTTCTTATTTTAAGCTTATTACAAGTGAGCAAGAACAGAATAATAAAATTCACTGTTGTTTGAAGCTTGCTTCTTGAGGTGTGTGCGTCTAAAGTTCTGTTGCACTGTTGAAGTGGGATTTCAAGACGTTTGTCCTTAAATTGACCATGGTAAGAACACCTGAAAAACACCGGAAGCAACCCGAAAAGAAAACCTCAAACAAATCTGACACTGACACTGAGGATTACAGTAGTTCGTAGGCGAAATACGCGTATCAACCAAAGGATAAGCATTAGAGGGCGGAATTAAAAGGTACAAAAGTGATTACACTCATTCGAACTCGGTAGGAATTTTTGAGGCAATTATCAATGATAATCTCGTTATAAAACTCTGAAGGAAATCTGGGAAAATAAATAGAAGAAATCTTGAGAGAGAACCTTGATGCTGGAAAAAATCTCGGTAATACTACGGGAAAGAATCCTGCAAGGATTTCCTAGAAGAACTCACAACGGAATTCTAGAAAAGAGTTCTGAAAAAATCCTGGAGGAATCCCTAAAGGAACCCCCGGGGAAATTATTGACGAAACCCCAGGAAGAATTTCGAAAGGAATGTCGGCTGAAACCCCAGGAGAAATCTTCAAAGGAATTCCGGGAAATATCTTTGAAAAAAAAAAAGAATCCAGAAGGAATTCGGGTATGAATCTCTAGAGGAATCAACTAAGGGGAATCAAATCCCGGGAAGAATACCTGACGAAATGCCGGAAAATCTATTGAGAAATCGATAAAGGAATCCCAGGATGGATCAATGAAAGAATTTCGGGAAGCTGATCCAGTCGTACACAGATATGTGTGAATTGTACACAAGCCAATTGTTGTTTCGTTTTAGAGTGCAGGTGAAATTCTTAGAAGAGTCCCAGAAAGGATCAATGGAGGAATGCCGGAAAAAATCCAAAAGGAATCCCAGGAGAAATTACTGCAGGAATCCTGGAAAACAGAAGAAATCCCTAACGAATCGCGAGAGAAATCAATGAAGAAATTTCGTGAGGAATCCTTGTAAGAATTCTTCACGGAAATCCAGGAGACATTTTTACAAAAAAAAAATTGTGGGGAGCAAACCCTGAAGGAATCTCGAGAGGAATCCCTTCGGGAATATCGGCAGGAACCCTTGAAATAATGCCGGAAGGCATATTCTTACAAGAATGCTTGAAGGTATTGGAATTGCAGGAGAAATCCTGCGACGAAGACCTACAGGGTTCTCTGGAGGAAAATATAAAGCGTGACACGAATCCTAGGAGAACTCCATGGAGTATTACCGAGAGCAATTCATAAATATGTTCATTAATGAAATCACTGTGGGAGACCTTGTATGTAGATCAAGGCTACCTAAATTGATTCAGTTTGTCACCTAAATGGATTTTAAGGTTGCAAAGAAGCTTAAGAAGGGCGTGTGGAATATTAAAAGCGAGGTCATGCGGGGTTTCAAAGGACTAACAAGGGAGCTTCAGGAGTTGGGGAGGTGTTCAGAGGTGTTACAGGGAGGTGTTTCGGAGGGGTTCAGGTGATTTACATGGGGTTTCACGGGGTTTTCGGAGGCATTTCAGGAAGTTTGAGATGATTTTCAGGACATTCCGGAGGCGTTACAGGGGCGTTTTCGGAGGTTTACAGAGGATCCAAGGGAGTTTCAGGGGGTTTGATGGATTTTCAGCGGGTTCCAGAGGTGTTATCGGATGTTTTCGGTGGCTTAGGAGAGTCTCAGGGGATCCGAAGGTGTTTCAGGAGGTTTTTGGAGGCATTCCAGGAAGATTCAGATTATTTTCAGCAAATTTCGAAGGCGTTACAGAAGCGTTTTCGGAGGTTTCAGAGGTTCTCATGTGCGTTACAAGGTGTCCGAGGGTGTTTCACGGCGTTATAGGGAGTTTTGAGGGGAATTTCAGTTGCGTTTTGAAGCGTTCTCTGTGGTTGTGAAGTACGATGTTTCGTATGCAAAAAAATCACGCACACATTTGCTTGCATCCTCCCCGGATGGAGATAATTTGTTGTTTACATTTTATCGACAGGAAAAAAGTGATTTATTTAATTAATTGAACAGCTTTTGCTGCATTCTGCGGTAATGAAATCCAACTTTTACGTGCTACAGAGCTTTTGTGAGGTGTGAATTAAAGCTTGGCCCAATAAGTGAAACTGGCGAAGTGAAAATTGAACGTTGATGAAGAACAATTCGGCTAGCTGCTGCTATGGTTGCCTTCGTCGTACGCCAAACGAGAAAATTTTCAACTCGTAAGTGGAGTGAAATTGAAACGTAAAATTTCGCGTCATTATTCGATTGCCAGTGCTTTTGGAGTTGGTTATTGATGGTCTACATACAGACGCGCCAACTTGGTCAAATTATTGGGGGGGCAAAGCCTGGTTTCTCTGATTTTTTGTATGGGAAAATCGAAAAATCGTCAAATATTGGGGGGGGGGGGGGCAAAACCATGCTTGCCCCCCCTAAGTTGGCGCCTATGTCTACATATGCTTGCTTCCATCTGCAAGGATAAGTTGGAATATCCGTAATAATTCGTTATTTCCCGTCTGATAAGACGGTAATGCGCATATAACGAAGACGATTTCTACCATATGCAAAAAAAAAAGTTGTGACCAAGTTGAATTTTACAATTGTCAATACTTTCAATTTGCTTTGATGTTCATCGTTTCGTGGATATAAAGTTTTCAAACTTATATTCAAAATTCATGTCCTCATGATTACGCAAATTTATTTGTCTGCAAACTCGTCAGATTATGCATAACGCTTCTTAGTGGACGATTTAGAATACAATCCATTGAGGGACCAAAACACACACACATGACGCACAGTCATGACCCTGCGCACGTGTCTTATCTCGCGCTTAGCCCACAGTCACGTCACAAGGTTTGTTGTCCATCGTCAGCCAAATCGTGGTATAATTTATGAATGAATCGAACTCGTCGTACGGCCGCATCGTAAGTTTGCTTTTTGATAGTGCTCCTCCGATTGGTTGAGCAAACAGGCGCCTTCCATTTCGATTCGATAACGGTGACGAATTCCATTGATGAATGAAATAAACGTTCGTTCTACGGCGTATCATTGAAAGCGGGTATCAGAATAAGATCCCAAGAGGCGCTAACGTTTGGTCATCGATATCGGATGGCCAAGTTTCGGATAAACAAACGCTCCACCGCGTCAATGAATAAGGCGACGTCGTATCGATAGTGTAAACATCAACACGCCGATAGGGAGTAACGTTTATAACGACGTTGGGCTTATCAGTCACACACGGGAAAGGGTTTGTTTACGTCGGCATCCGCCTTTTACGTTTGGTGTTGCAATGCAACTCAAACTGCTGACTGCACTAGCTGTGGTTCAAACTCCATCCGACGATCTGTGGTCCGATTGTGGATTGACCCTTGGACTTCCGTTCGATTAGTGATTAAAGAACTGTAAGTCACATCGTGAATAAAGATTCTGTTACAGTCCAAACAACCGAAACTTGGGCTTCATCTTATCAATTCAGAATCAGCTCGACAGATCATAGAAAATGTCAAACACTAGTGACGTAAATTAACTGTAGAGCACACAAATGATAAACCGACGTGAGATTAACTTTCTTAAAAAAATCAAATAAAAATATCAACAACGCATTTCAAACATTACAATGCAGTTTACTAAGGTTACCGTACAAGAACAATACAATAACTATATACCTTATGGTTCCGAACCATACAAGTACATTTAACGGTACAAAGTAGCATTTTGTTTTGAATCGTAACCATATAAAAACATTCTAGCCAAGCAAGATATACATTTCACAGTATACAGTAACAATACGATTCGTTGTTAACAATATGGTGTATTGTAGTACTATTGTTCTATATTGTAATTTGTCAACTAAGTTGCACTTGAAAATGCGTCTTTTGTGTTACATTCGAACCAGTGTCACTGAGACCCTTGACGAATTCTACACTCGCATTTATTCTTACAGTATTATGATACTTGACCGATACGTACAATAGTTTATGGTACATCGTATGGTATATATTTTCTGTATGGCAATTAAATTTATTGCAAAAATAATATAACGTAGTATATTTTTATTTGACGTTTTTGTAATATTGCAATATTTTGTATAACAGTGACGTGAATCACGGTCAATTTATTCCTAATGAATGATGTCAGAGACTGACCTTGCTACATAACCTGGACGGACAGAGAACCGGTACTTTATCAGCAGTAAAAGTACCAAGAGGCTGCTTTTAATGTTATCAACTGATTACGCGACATGTGCATACAACGGTATGACATAGAATTTTGCTAATGAGCTCAAAAACTTTCCACTTGTTATTTTGATCAGACAATTACCAGCCTCTTCAAATCTTTCAAGAATAAGTTTCAAGTCAATCAAGCAAAATTTCATCGCAAAATAACTATAAGTGGTATGGTAGCAATTTCTCATATTACAATACCTCTCAAAATATTGATTTCAATAAAATTTCTATCTACGATATATTGCATTGAGCATAACTATACGTTGTATTGTTGTTGTATCGTTTCTGTATGTTACCAACCATGAATTTTGTTGCAATCAAATTCGTTTAATAGTACGTACATCTAAAAGTACGAACAAACTCAAAATACCGCTAATCAGCCGCCTCAATCGACCCAAATAATCGAACCGTCCGTCCCCTTGAAATTCAAACCGCGCAACCTTGTCCCACATTTGGACTTCCGATTTCCTGCAACAGTCTCGCCATCTACTACACTGCTACCACCGACTGACTGACGGACTGACTGTTAGTGCATTGCACGGCGGCCAGCACAATCACTGCCACCGGACGACTGGCGACGACACTTACTTACTCAATTACGAATCGTAATTACGATTGCACCACAAACGAGGATACGGTGGACAACTCGGCAGCCAATCATTCGTATGTCGGTAGATAGGTAGGTAGGTAGTCAGGTAGGAACTTACCACGAACAGTTACAACAAGCATTAAACGATTTACGAAGACGGAGACGACGGCGACAACAACAACAACAACAACAACGACAACGGCAACGGAAGATAACTGCACTTGTTTGCTTGCTGACGACAACGACAACGACGACGGTGTTCCCCATTTATTGCCGCTGACCCGAATAAAAATGCTTGTTTAGAGTTACGATACAACTTATAATAACATTAAAGTACAGCTCCTTGGAGGTACTGTGAAGGAACAACCCTGTTCACAACAATCCGTTTCAAAATATGTTTCTTTTTATTTATTATGGCATTTGAAGTTATGGACCATAACGTGAAAGGTTCAATACTATAACACATATGATATAATACAATTCTGCAATACTATATACAGGTTTTGAGGCAAGGAAACAATATTTGTTATAATGTTCCTTTTACAACGCATTTTGACGACTATCAATTGATTTTGTTTCAAAAGATGGTATGATGTACGATACACTTTATAGTAGTGTTACTGTGAGCTACCATAGAATGCAGAAGTAGCTTTAACAGTGGACATAATTTTCACTAAAATGGAGGTAAGATCCTTGAAATCTTTACAATAAATGCAGAAGTTTTGGTAAAACCGAATCGAAATCAACAATTGTCATGCTAATTTTATTTATTTATTTATTTGGTGTTAATGAATTACATGTAAAATTGCATGATTTTTAACCTTCCTAATGCATCACGTTGGGAACAGCCCACTGATTCAAAAATGATCCTAATGCACAAGGAGGATTAAGTGCAATCTAAGGAAGCGGTGATTTGAAGAACTGAAAGATATTCACAAAAGTTGTTGCAACACAGAAAATTTTGTTGTTCAATAATTTCTTAGGCAATTTTTTTTTTTTTTGAGTTTTCTCGGCAATTTCTTCTTTTTTTACAAATTGTTTGGGAATATATTTGGAAATCTCTCCGGAAATCTATGTGACAAATCCCCTAGTAATACCTTTGGAAATTGAAGCGGTAATGACTCTGTGAATTTCTTAAGAAACTCATTTGATCTCTTTCGAAAATTTCTTCAAAAATCTTTCGGCACATCCTTTGAAAACATCATCGATAATTCCTTTGGAAATCGCTTCGACAATTCTTTCACACTTAGTTGAGCTCGGCTAATTTTTATTCTTTGACCGAGATTCCAACAACCGAGTGCTCGGCAACCTAGCTTCCCCAAGTCCTTTGGTAAGTTTCTTGAGAATTCTTTCGGCAACTTTTTTTCGGGGATTTACAGCGATTTAGCAGCGTTTTTTTGAATTTGTTCTGCAATTTCTTTGGAGCAAGTATCGAAATTTTCTTCAGGAATTTGATCAGCAACTATGTATTTTGAAAATTTCTCAGGCTAATATTTGTGTTTTTTTTTTATTGGGGAATTTCATTGACAATTGTTTTGGCGATTCTTTTGGAACTCCTTCGGCATTTCATTCGGAAATAGCGTAGAAAATTACTTCGGCAGTTTCTACGAAAATTTCTTCAGAAATCCCTGAATTCCTCGGAAACTCCTTGCAGAATGAATTAGCAAAAGTTGCTTTGTGAACTCCTTCCGCAATTCTTATGAATAGTTAAGACAATTTCTTCGGGCAATCTTCAGTAATGCTTTTCGGAATTCCAGCAGCGTTTTTTTTTTAATTTCATCGGTAATTCCTTTGGAACACGCTTCAAAATTTCCTTCCGGAATTTGATCAGCAATTACTTTGGAAAATTCTCGAGCAAATATTTGTGTTTTTTTTTTTTTTGGGAATTTCATTGAAAAAAAGGTCTTTGGCGATTCTTTAGGAACTCCTTCGGCAATTCCTTCGGGAAATAGCTTAGGAAATTGCTTCGGCAGTTTCTATGAGAATTTCTTCGGAAATCCCGTCATTCCTTGGGAAACACCTTGCAGAATGAATAAGAAAAGTTGTTTCGTAAATTCCTATGAATTGTTGCAATTCTTATGAATTGTTTCGACAATTTCTTCGTAAAGTCTTAAGTAATGCTTTTCGGAATTCCAGCAGCGTTTTTTTCCTAATGTGTTCTGCAATTTCTTTGGAACAAGTATCGAAATTTTCTTTAGGAATCTGAGATCAGCAACTATGTATTTTGAAAATTTCTCAGGCAAATATTTGTTTTTTTTTGGCATTTTATTGAAAAGTTCTTCGGCGATTCTTTTAGAACTCTTTCGGTATTTCCTTCAGAAATAGCTAAGGAAATTGCTTCGGCAAATTCTATGAGAATTTCTTCAGCAATCCCTTCAGTAATTCTTTAGAGGAGTTCTTCAGCAGTTCTTTTAAGAATTCTATAGATTTTTCTTCGACAACTCCATTGGAATATTTTTCGGCGAATCCTGTAGGAATTCCTTTGGATTTTTTTTTACAAAAAATCCTTCAAAAATTGTTAAAGCAATTTATTGAAAATATTTTCGGCAACCTTCATGAGAATTTCTTCGTAAATTTCATTAGACATTTCTCTGACGGATTTTCGGAATTTTCTTCAGTTTTTCTGTGACAGCTTCTACGAGAATTCATTCGAAAATTGGGCAATTTCACTTAGAGATTTCTTTGGCTATTCTTTGTAAATTGAAATTTCATCGTGGATTTCTTTGAACATACCTTCAGCAATTCTGAGTGGGAGTTTCTGAATTTCAAAAAAAAAAATGTCCGAGAAACTTACAAAGCAATGGCCGAAAGAATACACAAAAAATGTGATGAAATAAATGTGCGAGGAACAAAAAATCCTGTGAAACTTAAGAAGAAAGCCGAAAAATTTTTTAATGCTTATGAAGTTTTAGAAGAAAATAAGATATTTTTTTTTTAGAATTTTTCCGGACTTCCTAAATAGTTTTTCCAACTTTTCCAACCGATTTTCCTCAACAGTAAAAAAATTTGTGGAAAAAAAATTGGCTAATGATTTCACAAAAAAAAACATTGTGTCTATGATGCTTCGTTCTTAAGTTATGATTTTTTATATTGCACATCTGGACAATTTCCACAAAATTGCTCATAACTCAGGAACGGAGAAAACCCACATCTTGAAAATTTCACAGAATATAGCTTATGTAGTTCCCTTCCAAAAAAAAAAAAAATTTGAGATTTTTTCCGGACTTCCTAAATAGTTTTTCCAACTTTTCCAACCGATTTTCCGCAACAGTGGAAAGTTTTGTGGAAACAATTTTAATTTTGTGTTTTTTTTTAATTGCTGAGAAAATTTGCTTATGATTTCACAAAAAAAATGTGTCTACGATGCTTCGTTCTTGAGTTATGATTTTTCAAAGTAGGTGGTGCCTGTGGAAATTTTTTGTTTTCCACTGAAGTTTTCCGGAAAATTAGGCGACTCTGATTTTTTACAATTTAGTTTTTGTTCATATATATAATCCCTACCTATGAAAAAAAATCATTGAATTCTGAGAACCTTCACACCAAGTTGCACGATAATAAAAAAAATCACCGTAAGAACTATAAAAACAAATTTTCGAAGGGATTTCCAAAGAAGTTGCCGAAGGATTCCATTAAAAAAATGTTAATTGATAAAAATGGGTGAAAAGAGGTATAATACACCTTATCATAACATTATATATAGTATAGTTCCTTGAGGCTACTGTAAGCAAACAATACTATCCATAATGATACGGTTTTTCGTATTTATTATAGTCTTTAAAATTTACGACCATAACGTTAAATGTTAAATACCATAACACATATGGTATATTACAGTTCTGCAATACAATATACAGGTTTTGAAGCATGGGAACAATATAATAATGTTTTTTTTTTCCTATATAAGTTGTACCGACAACCTGTTGATTTTGTTCCAAAAGTTGAAAAATACTGTACGATACACCATATAGTTGCATTACATCGAGCTACTAAGAATACAGAAGTAGCATGTGCTTCTTCGCTCGGGCATGACACTCTATGTTCTATGAGCACTTCTACATCTGATTGGGGCGTTATCAAAATTGTTATTTTTGCATTTATTTGCACATAATGTAACGTAACTGTATCGTTGTTAGTGCATTGTATTGCGTGGGTTTTCTACCCGGGTATCCAAGTCAAAAGTGATCAACGTCGGCACCACAACAACCCCTGCAGTCCAACCGTATCTGTGCGTTACCATGTACCGCTGGTTCTGCGAGTGTGATAACGTTGCTGTTGTCGCTGCTAGGCACAATCATAAAACAATCAGTTCCGAGAAACGAGTGAGTGCAGCGTCGGTCGGGCGACGGCACTTAAGAATCGGCGACGGCGGCACCTGACTTGACTGGACTTAACTAGCTAGCGGTCGGTGATAATCATCTGAGTAAAGCTGATTGCTGGGCCGGATGAAGACCCTGAGCCTATGCCCACCTGGTGGTTGTTGTGCTACGACACAACAAAACAGATTTGACTTCACTATACATGTTATAGTGGTTACAAAGCAGGAAATGGTAAAATTTTTAAATATAAGAATAGTTTAAACCATAAAGTAAATGGTAAATGAAAATACCACAAAACAAAATTCATATTATATTTCAAAAAATCACAGAAATGAAATACATTCCTTGAAGCTTCGATTTGTGAAAGGTCTCCCAGTTTGTTGGAACGCGAGTTCATATCATCATTGGTTCCGATTTCGACATTTACGCTGCTCTATGTTGATATTCTACGCTCAAATCACGGTACTTTTATTTTACAGTGTCAAACTATAGACCATAACAGAAAACGTTACAGTTTTCAAAATAATATGAAGACTTTCGGCATAAACGATAACCATAAGGCGTGCTGAACCACCCATTCGGGATACAATTCGAACAGTATGCGGTATTGTTGAACCATCTACATTACGGTCCGTGTGTGGTGTTGGTTTTATAGGGTTGACATATTTCACCTTACATTGTATTTCGACGAAACTTGAAGTATGATAACCTATATCATCAAAATGATTTGGGGTATCTTTGATTGATTATCGATTTTTATGATGGCGTGTATAAATAAGAAAAACGATAACCTGTACAATTGTTTTATGGTATCGCCAAGATGAAGGCGATTACCGTTACGGGTAAAATAATGCGTACTTTTTACAATGAGTTTTATGAGAATATATTCTTTTGAATACGACTAATCCATATTCAAATCTGTTTATTTTGCACCCGAGAAAATTTCTGGTACTTGGCCACAGTGAAAAACAAACCCATTACTGACGTCGAACTGTGATATAAATATCTGTTCCGTTACACAGGCACGCACACACGTACCTACCCCCATAGAGCAAACGCTGACCCATCTCAATCAAAACAAATAACACACCACACCCTTCTCTCGTTGGATCGTTTTACTCGCTTCCAAAGAAGGAAAACATAAATTTCGCTTCGAGTCAGTCGAGGAGAGAAACACAGATCATCGACTTGTGCGGCCTGGCCTAGTGTTGCGGTATCAGTTTCAGTCTCTCTCTCTCTCTCTCTCTTCGCAGACAGAGGGCGCTAATGAAGCCAAAGCCAGCTAAGTAAACACATCAGCCAAGCCAGAACGAACCTGTGGTGCGCAAACCCGGGGGTGGGTGGGTAAACACACGCACGATCACCGACTGAACCGTGCCACGATCGCTCGATCGCCGAGCGCACAGGTCGAGCAAGATGGACTCGGTGATCGTGTTGGTTTGTCTGTGTGAATAATTTATTCTACACAATTTACAAGAATTGTAAAGTTCGTGTACTGCTCAAGAACGACGATCGTGAAAATCAGTAGTGTTAAATCTGACCATTTTTTGTGATGATCAGTAGCGATCGCGCAAAGAGAATGACAGATGGCTCTCACAGATCACAGCAGAGTTAACGCGTGAAGTACCGCGATCATTGATAGCGAATCCCGTGACGATCAGTGACGATCGTTCGCTGTCGTTGACAGATCAATCAATTGATCGCGAAAATGTCGAAGAGCGTGAGTGAGCGCAGCACACGCGTCCTACGCGTGTTGACGTGAGTGACGCCATGGAATTCTGATTTGCTAATAACACTAGTTTACAGCATTTTTGAACTCGGTAAGCTGATGATCATTTTTGGTGTAGAATCATGCCCTGAGTTCGAAAACGCGAAAGAAAAAAATTACAGTAGAGCGGAAATTTTTTCGACTTTCCATACAAGGCTGATGATTTGAAATCGATTTTTGTTCTATTTTTAAGCAAAGTCGCTCACTCCAAACATCTCATTCTCCGTAATCAATGCTCCGATTGAGCTGAAATTTTTACTGTAACTCGCCTACATATGATATGTCAAATAAACGTCGAGAAAGAATTTTTAAGTTGGTTTTTTCTTATTGAAAAAAAATACATTTCTTCAAAAATTTCTAAGAAATTTGCTAAAATTTAAGAAGATCGTCCCTAAAACTCGCCAATATCTTGAATTTTCATCAATCTGACGCAAAATCTGTTTTCAGATGATCGAATGGTACTGTATTCAGCTTTTAATTTATGGAAAAAGATTTGAAATTGGTTGAACAAAACGTAATATATTTGAATTTTGGTAAAGTACATATTTTGAAAAGTTGCAAAATTCGATATTGAACTAAAACTCAAAAACTGTTCTACTTAAAATTTTTTGAAGGTCGGTTTCGAAATCAGCACTGAATTGTGCTTCAAAAATGTTGGTCGTTGACAGAAGTTCACGACTTTCGTTTTATTTTGTAAACTTGTGTAACTATTATAATATGTACACCTCTCTTTGTGAAAGAGACGGTTAGAGACAGGGATTGAATCCCACACCACATCCGGACGGACGCATTGGTATGTGTTCGGTTCCAGAAGCTGAGATAGTATGTGGCCCGGATTAGGGCCATCAGAGAAAGAGCAAAAACGACGAGAAATTTGTTGTTCACATGATGTTCGATGTCCGGTGGTCGACGCGATCAGTGAGAAGAAGGGAAAAGCGCGAGAGGGTGTTAACAGTATTATAGACTAATGGCAGAGGCTAAGCCATCGCGCACACACTACCACCAAAGACCAACACGAAATTATGAATGAAATGGTTCAATTACAACTTCATTGATGATTTTTTTTTCTTTCATTTCTTTTGTTGATCGGAGCAAGTTGAACGGGTTATATGGCGGTCGTCGGTGGTATATTACTATTTATGGAAGCAGGGGCCCACCACCGTATAAATACAAGTCCCTCGCTCGCGTGCTCTTTATTATCTTGCTTTCAATGGGTCGAAGAAAGTGATTCGATGTTTGTCGGTATTTGGAGTAATTTGTTTTGTATCTGCTGGTATTTACTTGCTGGTTATTAATCTATATCAAACAGTAGAAACTGCTATAATTGCTTGAATACATTATCGTCCATTTAGTGTTCATATTTTAGTATTACAAATCTGCAATACAGATCTAGAAGTATGGAAACAATATAAGAATGTAATTCCTATTGAAACTGCTTCGATAATTCCATCAGGAGTTAACTTGGCAATGTTTTTAACAATTTCATCGGCAAACCCTTCGAAAATTGTTACGAGAGTTTCTTCGCCAGAATTCCTTCGGAAATAGCTTCGGAAATTCCTTGAAAAATTGCTTTGTGAATTCTTACGGAAACGTCTCTATTCTAATAGAAGCTACCAATTTCAACATTACCAAAGTGCCCTTTGTGAATTTTCCAGAACGGTTTTAATAGCTCTTTATGTAATGGATCACCTACGTCTAAGTCTGGGTAGTCTTTATTAACATTAACAGTTGAAGCTTAGGCTTCCATGCCCCACCAGCCAGACAACTGCGTTTTGCAAACTAGGCATTATTTGTGGCAACACTTTGAGCGACATGATGAATCTTTGCCGAGCGCGTTAAGTGTTATTAGACCACTAATGCGAGTTGCATCGAGTGGGTGACGAGGTACATAAGTAACATTCCCTTGAAGTTCCTGATTTTTTCCTGAAAGGCGAGAATGGCGCCTGCTACGTCAGGTTGCAGGTTAATGTGCGGAAGGGGATGATGGAATTGATCATTGAAATCGCTTTCCCACTTCAGGCTGTTGGGTGCTCTACCCCTGCACAAGGTCATGCGGATGTCGGAGTGTTGTTGGGAAATGATTATTTTTTGGAAAAGATCTCTTGAATTCGGTGCGTGGATGCGTGGTGTTGATTGTAAAGATGATGCAGCATAGTTCGCTTGGTTGCATAACTTGTAGGCGTTATATGACATGTAGTTTCACACTGTGCTGTTGAAATTGGAAGGAAGGAAAACGTCTTTTTCTACCCGTTGCTGGTGCTACCGATGGCTCCGAACATACGAATATACAATGAGTTGTATGTACATGTAGTGAAAAGAAAGGTGACGAACCAGAATTGGAACTCAGGTCCTTCTGAATGAGAATTAGAAATGGTAGCCACTGGACTAATTGACTAGAATAGATTGAAGTAATCTTGGCTTCCTAGTAGGGCCACACCAAGCGCAAAATATGAAAATTTGCTTTCATTCACAGATGGTTCTAGACAACTAGTTCCACATTATCTCAACGGCGAAGTATTTTGTAATCGATATTTTGAATTCATTTCACAGAATTCTTTGCCTGTGCAGTGCACCTAGTGCACCTTAGGACATGACCACACTGGATAACTGGTTTTACATGTAGCAGATACCCTGCACTATGGATAATAACACATAATATCAGTAAACTTTATTATTTGCCAAAGTCTACATGGTAATTAGGTAGGCATGGTAACCATGAAATGATCATAACATTGTTGAAGAAAGTTTCGTAAGATTTTCCAAATATTCATGAATGGAGTTGTGCTGTGCTTTAATAAATGCAGTAACTCGTCAAAGGATGTTCTGCCCGACTGGACATCTTTTAAGAGTACGATACTTTGTCTGATTATTTCGATATCTAAGACATATGATAATTCGCTAATTGTTGAACCGTTCAAACCAAATGTTGAACAGTTTCTGAGAACCGGTTTTGTAAATCGAACATAAATAATTCTCGCTAAATTTAAACGATTGGGATTGGTACAAAGGCGTACACAAGAGTGCTAAGACATCGATTATTTACAAAATTAAGAATATTTTCGACCAAAAAGTTGACACACGAAAACTGCACAGTTCTTAAAATTAAATTTAAGAAATTGCTGTTAAAAAATAAGTTTTAGTTAAAGTGAAGGTAGCCATTGTTGACCTTCCAAACAACGCATTTTGCCTGGCATTTTTTCGAGCACAAAACCAAAGGCCCGGCAAGCGCATTGATCTGAAAATGGTACTCGATATTTAATGCCAGTAAGTAAGCAACGAGTAACATTTCCAAGTCAGTTTGTTAGATGAACGTCCAGTTTTGTGCCCGAGAAGAACGTAAGGCGGCCGTTTTGGCAACCATCTTTGTACTTTAGTAACCTAAGGTGTTTCAAGGGGTTTCAGGAGTGTACCTGGAATGCTCAAGGTATTTACCAGAGCGCACCAGAAATTTTGAAGGGGTTTCTGAGGTGCTTCAGAAGCGTTGCACCAGGATTCAGGGGCGTTACAGGGTTTTCCAGGATTTTCAGCGGCGTTCAACGGATTTCAAGGCTGTTCCAGGAGCTTTCAGGGGCGTTCCACAGGGATTAAAGTGTGTCTTAAGGCGTTTCAGGGACGTTAACAGGAGCGTTCCAGAGGCTTTCAAGCGGTTTCAAGGGCGTTCCGGGGGGATTGTAGTGGTATTCCAGGGGTTTCATGGGGAGTTCCAGGTATAGACACTATAGATACCAAGGCTCGCGGAGACATGGTTGAGCAATACGATTTTAGTGTGTTTTACCGTGCATTGACGTCAAACAATCCATTGTCATTATTCAAATCATGACGTCATGCTCGTTTGGCTACAGAAGCTGACAGTTCGTTTGACCATAGTTGTCTTCGCTCCCGCAAGGCTATGGCATCTTTAGTGTCTATAGTTCCAAGGTGTTACAGGGGCGTTTCAGGGGTTGATGTTTCAGGGGCATCCCAGGAGATTTCAACGTCGTTTAAAGTGTTTCAGAGGTATTGCATGGGGTTTTGAAGGCCTTTCAGGGATTTTCAAGGGATTTTAGGAGTGTTCCATGGCGTCTTAGGAATCTTACAGAGTTTCAGGGGCGTGCCAGGGGATTTTAGTGGCGTTTTAGAAGCATTAGAGGTGTTTCAAGGGTGTTCCATGGGATTTCAGGGGCGTTGTAGGAGGTTTCAGGGGCATTCTAGGGGCTTTCAAAAAGTTTCGGGGGTGTTTCAGCAGAATTCAGAGCGCCCCAGAGGTGTTCCGGGGGTTTTAGGGCATTGCAGAAGTGCATCAGGGGATCTCAGGGAGTTTCAAAAAAGTGAAGGACGTTCCAAAGAAGGGTTTCAGGCGGTCGCAAGGTACTCCGGGAAATTTCCGGGACTTTCTCATCAATTCAACGGAAATCTCTTCAGAACGATCCCGAAATTCCCTGGAAAGAGGCGTATCAACCTCTGATTCATACCAGAATCCCTCTAGGAAGTTCCCTGAGATCCCCAGATTACCCCGATATCCTTTTGAAACTCCCATGAAACATAAAAATGAAAATCTGACGAGCATCGGTAAACATTACAACTAGGAGCTAGCTTAGGCGCCGTCAACAAACTATGTAAGGCTTTAGTGGGAGGGGGAGTATCCGAGCGTTACAATTCATATAAGCGTTACGGGTTTTCATTCAAAAAAGCGTTAACGAGAGGAGAGGGGGTTCGAAAAATGTCGATATTAGCGTTATGCAATAAATGGATGCGTTCAACCCGCACAATCAATGATTGTATCGAGAATTTCGTGAACGGACATTTTGTATTAGTGTGTTTTCCTTGCTGCTCTTCCAGACCTCTTTAACCTTCCTTATGCATCATGTTTGGAACAGTTCGCTGACGAAGTCTACGATTTGGGTCAAAAATGACTCTAATGCACAAGGAGGGTTAAGCAAGTCGCACAATTTCGCAGATGGTACAGTCCTAGCTCGCTGTTATGAGGGTTACTTTCTTCCCGTACACAGAGATTTAAGGGTTAATCACTGATTCTAAGATAAGATTGACGCAACCCTCCAACGGTCGGGAGCTGCCCTGGCCACGTCCTTGCGACAGCTAAGGGTTGGTAAAGTTAGGTTAGTTGGACACTTAAGAAAGGTGTAGAGACGTCCTCCTAGGCCAAAGTGTCACGGAAGTTTGAAGATAGACGCAACCTTACAACGGTCGGGAGCTGCCCTGGCCACGTCCTTGCGACAGCTAAGGGTTGGTAAAGTTAGGTTAGTTGGACACTTAAGAAAGGTGTAGAGACGTCCTCCTAGGCCAAAGTGTCACGGAAGTTTGAAGATAGACGCAACCTTACAACGGTCGGGAGCTGCCCTGGCCACGTCCTTGCGACAGCTAAGGGTTGATAAAGTTAGGTTAGTTGGACACTTAAGAAAGGTGTAGAGACGTCCTCCTAGGCCAAAGTGTCACGAAAGTTTGGGTGTTGTTAATGGAAAGGTAAAGCCCAAACGTGTTGCTACCAAGGTTTCGAAACAATATGCAAAAACAAACTCACGTTCAAACCTTTTGATTAACCCACACAGTGCACCATAATCCATTGGTCTATGTTTCACCACCTCTTCATCAGCACGAGTATTCCTCGGTTTCTTATCAGTGTTTCCTAGTGGTCCCCAATTCCTCAAAGAAAAAGTCCCCCTCCCACCTCCCGCTAAAGCAAACTAACCGCGAGACCCCCTAGAAGCCAAACAGCAAAGGAATCTTATTTTCTACTGTCTTTTTCAGTGGTATTTTCAGATTCGATCGAAATGTCGAACGATCTGCCGGCGCCGGCGCCGGCGGCCCCGTCCAACGTCTCGATGCTAAACAGCAGCCAGAACAGCAACAACAACAACAACAACCAGAACGTCAACCCCAACAGCAACAACAATGTTGGTCCACTGCCGGAAGGTTGGGAGGAAGGCATTACGGCCAAAGGCGAACGGTACTACATCAACCACGCGACGCGGACAACGACCTGGAGGGATCCCCGATTGTGTAGGTGTTGTTCCGAACTTTCTGTTTTACCTGTTTCTTGTTTTGTTGAATCCCCCGAGAGATTTCCTCTGCTGAACTCTCGCCGTTGCACGTCGGATCGTCGGTGTCCGTTCATCTGCCCTGTTCGGATCTTGGACAAAAGGTCGAAAGGCGAAACATCTGGAAGATATAAGATTGAAAGTGACTTTTATCGTTTCGATGTTTCGATTTTCGACCTTTTGTTGCCATTCTAGTGACATTTCTGGCTTTACTACGGTTTTATTGACCAAAATAAGGATTGAAAGCTGTTTTAAAACCTTGATAAAACCAAAGATGTCACTTGGAGCCGTTCGTCCATCTCGTCAAAACCAGTGTGTAGAATGTAGAGAATGCTGTGCAGTAGAGTAGCTAGAGCTAGTAGGCAAACCATCCGCAGAAACCCGCACCATCATTCGGAGAAGGAACCACGTGTAGTGAAACATGTCCCAGAGTCTGAAAGTTACCATTCAGAAAGCATTACGAAATACTATTCTGTTGTGCCAATTCCTTTGCTTCCACATCTAACGCCACTCTCTCAATCCAATTCCTCGGGATTTGTCACTAACCAATGGTCTTTTCCTTTCGTAACCTTTACCTGTATGTTCTATTCTACCTGTCTGTCTGCCTGTCCGTATGCATGTCATATCAGAAACAAATTGCAGCTCAAACATCACTTTCTAAGGCTTCCTACCATGAACATTCATCATCGTCGAACGCTTGCCAATTGTCTTCCTCCGTTCTATGGTTGTATCTATATATTTGTTTGCAGTAAGCAACGAAAACCTATAGTGACAACTATCCTCCGTTGTTGTTATGAATAATGGAGACACTCGTAAACTATACAATGTTTTAAAAAATTTAGAATGATTTACTTAAAGAGCTACTAGAGGTTTTTGTTGCATTACTGTACAACCGTGTCTATCCTTCTTTCCTGATCACTTAGAAACGACTTACGTGACATAAAAGTTCACCAATCTACCGTTTGGGCGCCAAAAAGGCAACTCTTACGGAACTATGTATACAAAACGATTTCAGCAAAAGTTCTAATCTCCACCATTCTTGCAAATCTTTGTTTCCAAAACCAACAACAGCCAACCAGGACTGGGCAGCACAAGAGCAATCGGTCAGACTGTACAACCTGCAACTGGAGCGGGAACGCCTCCGGAGGCGGCAACAGGAAATCCGGTCACATGTAAGTTCGCCAAATCATTCCTATATTCCGAAACACAAAAAAAAATCGAAATATCGCAATTACAGATAGGGGAAGATCCGTTCCTGTCCGGGCTGACGGACCACTCGCGCCAGGAGTCCGGTGACAGCGGGCTGAGCGAATCGTCCACATCGCAGTCGATGCCACACACGCCCGACTTCCTGTCCAGCATAGACGACAGCATGGATGGGCTGAGCAGTGAGTATTCGCCATTTTGCACATATCCTTTCTGAAATTCGTATTGATGAGATCCTTATTCGTTGAATTTCAGTGGCAGACAACACAATGGACACAATTGCATTTGGAGATAATTTAGAAACGCCCGATGAGTTTATGGTAAGTTCCGATCTATTTTTTACTATGTATAAGTTCAGAATCAATTATAATTATAGATTATAGAACCTATTTCTGTGTTCGTACAATTGAAGTTCTCACGGAACTCATGTCCAAATTGCTAAGAACTCATGCTTGAAATACAGAATCCATTCTTAGCAGAGTTTAAAATATTCTGGCGTTTTGTTTTCAAAAAAGTATTTCGTAATAATCAGGGGCATCAATTGCCAAGAACATATACCAAGAATTTAGTAGTTCGTAACTCATCTGCATATATAGGTAGCACTGTTGAAAAAATTTCGCTTTTTGTACTCTGGGACCGGATGATTTCTGTTCACCAATGGATAAGTCCATCTCAAAGAGTATCCTAGATTTGTCGAGACGAGGAGCTTGCACTACAACCTTCCAACTTCTTCTTTAATACTTTTTCTTGGTTGGATATGTCTGTCTATTCATGCCATTCATGCTGTTTAAGTTTCATTGACTCGCTGTCTGCTGAACTTCAAACAACCCGCTGACATTCAAAGTCATCAATCAGCATATCTAGACGAACATTTGAAAAGGGCCTATCTGCTTTTTGTAAACAAACATGTTTCTGCCTCTGCAGGGCCCATCTGCATCCACTCACGCACGTCAACATCCTTAACAGATAGCTTGAAGAACACTCTTTCTGATAAGGGTGTTGATGTGCGTGGGTGGATGCAGATAGGCCCTTCAGAGACAAAAACATGTTTGTTTACGCAA
Organism: Aedes albopictus; assembly: GCF_035046485.1. Lineage (NCBI taxonomy): Eukaryota > Metazoa > Arthropoda > Insecta > Diptera > Culicidae > Aedes > Aedes albopictus. The sequence continues at coordinate 457,083,677 of NC_085137.1, read as the reverse complement.
AGCAGATATGCCCTTTTCAAATGTTCGTGTAGATATAGTGGTTTCGCAGCGCGGCATCACGAACACTAATGCAAATCTACATGTTGAAAATATCAGGGGGATGACGAAGGGCTCGAATCATCTACCCAGCATTCAATTCAACATGGCGTCCAATATTTTTGTTTTGATTGCTTAATTCATGGAAAAAATGCGCTGGAAACATCGACACTGCTTCGCTGCTACATATAATATCGTGCAAAGTGATAAGGAAAGAGGAACTATCATCAAAAACAACGTTTTCGTTTGAAATGTGTAATTTCTGAAATAAGCACTAGCAACACACGAGCCACACACCCGAAAATCAGGAGCAAGTTAGGGTAAACCGACCAGAAAGTGGGTACCAAAACGCGCCGTACCAAAAATGATGTTGGGTGGAGCGGCGATGTACCGAGTTTGACAGCCATGTCACCCCACTGTCAATTGCATTTGATTGGTGATAAAATGCAAAATCGTTTGGAAACACTGTATCAATCAGACGCAGCCAAAAACATTCCGCGGTATACACTGAACGAAAATCCCTGCCTAAAATCGTTATGATTGCGCCTCAATTCGACACTCGGTCGGAAAAAGTATATTAGCGTATTTGCCCAAAAGTACACGCGGCAAATCCCTGAGGAAAGGAACAGCCGCGTTTTTTGCTCCCCTTTTACTCAATTCTTATGGGAGATAACATTGCGGCATTTCCTCAAGTGCGGTTGTTCCTTTCCAAGAGGATTTGCCGCGTGGAATTTCGTGCAAATGCGCGTTTGGAACATTACAAAGGCCGCGTGGTGTATCATATTCAGCAAACCAGTCAATAGACACTATAGATTCCATAGACTCGCGGAGACATGGTTGAGCAATTCGACTTTAGTGTGTTTTGTCGTGAATTTAGAGTGTATCAAGCGAATATGACGTCACGCAATCCATTGTCGCTCTTGAAATCATGACGTAATGCTCGTTTGGCTACACGAACTGACAGTTCGTTTGACTACAGTTGTCTTCGCCTCCACGAGTCAATGGAATCTATAGTGTCTATAGGAAAAATGAATGGTTTACCGATCGTATGATGTCATTCTAAAATTGGATGACAGCAGTGAATCAAAATTCAACCATCGCGCAACAATAATGATAATGTCGCAACCTGTACTTGTTGCGACAATTCACCCAATGCGACATAAGCTTGTCCCAACTTGAAAATAATAGGATTAACATCGTACACCACGAGTTAAGAGATGTTCAAGCCTTGCATTGTGATTTTCGAACGGTAACTTCGAGTCGGTAAACACTGCAACTCTGGTGAAGCCAAGGGGTTGGTCACTCGGCACATTGTGCCCGGCACACTTGTCGGCACATCCCGGCACACACGGGCACAACAATGAAATCCAACTTTGCGGTATGGGATCAACCTGTCAACATACTTACGTTTGCAAAAACCCTTCTATATGAATTTGAAACAAGTGTTCTGGGTGAGATTTTGTTGGTAAACGCTGATCAGATGAACAACATTCGCCAAAAATAGACAGGGTTCTAAACAGCAAAATCAAATTTAAAGAAAAATTCCACTGGGCACATGCGGCACACCTCCGGCACACACTAAAAAATAACCGGCACAGGTACGGCACACATTGGCACACGCTCAAAAATAACGGCACAAATGAAGTGTGCTGAATGACCAACCCCTTGGGTGAAGCTCTATCATCGAACATTTTTGACTTTGGGTTAGTGTTAGTAATAATTGAGCATTCACGAGTTGAAAAGTACGCAACAAATTCAGCTTACGTTTTGTCTGCAACAAAAAATAACGAGATCATGTCATTATCTGTTACCAGTAGGGATAAAGAGTGATCGTCGCGCCTTCTTTGTTGCTTGTTTTGTGCCTCTTTTGTCTGGCAATTCTCTTCACTGGATGACAGTTATTTTAAAACGGAATGACACAAGATTTCAAAACCCAAAAAAGGCGGAATATTTCAGAAAAAGTCGGCATTTCCACCGAAAAGACGGCAAAGCTGTTGCATGTTTGACTGTTTTTTCGTCTTTTTTGGCTTGTTTTGGGATATTACGGCTTGGGACTAGGGGCAAGACACTGTGGCACCGAGAGAAACTCTGAGAAATTGGGTTGTTTAGTGAATTAAATATTGCCATTTTGCTTAGCCTAATCGAAAGAGCTCATTTTTCTGAGTATAAGATGATTTTATTGCGTTCCAATTCCTTTGTTTTGATGGTTAAATAAACAAAACAGTGTTAATTTCCGTGGATAGAATGACAGTTCAATCGATAAAGTGACAGTTCGCCCCGAACAAAAAATTTTCCCCATACAAACTTTAAATGCATTTTAAAAATAGTTCCCGTGCACCAAAAATGATGAAATTTCGGATTTAGACTAATTTTTGGACGGGCAACACCCTTAAAACTACTAAACAAGCGAGATACAGTGACGATTCGCTCGTTGGGTCACGACTGTGCCCCGATTAGCGAATCGTGTTCGTTCGTTGGGGCAACTGACAACTGATCAAAATGCTCTAGACACATGCAAACGACGAGAAATACGTCACGAAACACTCACATACTTGCACAAACCTTCTGTATATAGGAGCTGCGATGCGACGGCGGTCAGACGTCAAACTCGTTTTGATATCGATTTTGACATTGACAGTGCTTTTTAGTTGGGTTTTGCCCCAACCAGTGAACATTCAACTATCGAGACAGCCCATCTACCGAACCCCCAATGAACGAATCGGCACATTCTAAATTTGCTTAGAAAAAGAATGGTTGAATTTGACAGCCATTGTTTTTTTCTGGTTAGGGGCCACTGAGCGCAGTCGTGACTATGATTGATTGAGGTGTTATCCTTTATATTTCTGTCGTACTGAGAGGATTCAAGAGCAAGAGCTGTGGTTCCAAGAGCAATTTCTCTACCTCTTTGACGTTTCGTGGCCTGTTGTATACGGTTCGGACCTAATCCTGCTTTCCATGGGTAGTTTGATTAAAAGGACAGACTTGTTAGAATCTCAAAATAACCTCCACAATGGCTAACTTTTGCACGTACTCACGATTTCGAGCGTACAAATCTCTTCGTAAACAAAACCAGCGCAGCTGATCTTTTTATTTAAAGCTTAATTAGATTTGTGCGTTTGTCCTTAATTTAAAATGTGGGGCTCGCGTGTTTTTACGGGTTCTTTCCATAGTTTTTTTTTTGATTCCTCAAAAATTTTCTTCTAGGATTATTTCTGGAATTTCCTCTGGGATACTTTCAGTAACATCACCCGGGATACCTCCAGGAGTCCCGGATAAAAACTAACCATAGGGTGTTTGGTGAAAACCATTCCTGCACCATACAGTGTACCAGCTACAATAATGTATATTGTAATGAAATGCTTCACTTAAAGCTTCGCACATTGTAGCTACTATACATTTACATTCGATTTTTATGTAACAATATATTATACTGTTTTTCTTACGTTTGAACCATTCACTTTTCCGAAACATTATTTTTCCGTGCATTATTAATTATTTATTCAGTTTTAGATTTTTTCCGTGCTTTGTTTTGTTGATTTTTGTGACTTTTTTGATGCAAAGGAAAGGAAAGAAAAAAAGTGAATAAGTTGAAACATCAATTTAAAAGTAAACAGAAAATCGCGTTATGTACTGTTCCTTTAAATTTCACTAAGAATCAAAGGAACAGTACTTAACGCGATTTTTTTTTTACTTACGGATATTCCCCTAACAAGCCCAGGTTAATCATCATCATTAATTTAAAGTCAATAAAATGTTTAAATAAGTAGTAAACCAGATCTCTTAAGAACTGCAGATCCAAGAGATATGGTGGACTAGGTATGTAGAGTGCGATGAGAGGAATACGATTGACGTACTTTATCGTAGAGCCATCTTTAACATATGGACTGGACTGAATACTAAAAGAAATTCTAATATAGGTTCGTCTGTGGGTTCGCTTTTTAACCTAACTTATACTTGAATCGAACTTGACAGTTTTCTCATGAGTTGTTATGTATTTTCCCGTGTATTTCAAACTTTAGTCAAACTGGAGCCTCAATATTGCAATAACGGTTAAGCACGCTGTAATGATACTTATGTACCTCGTCACCCACTTCATGCAACTACATTAGTGGTCTAATAATACTTAGCGCGCTCGGCATAGTTCCATCATGCCGCTCAAAGTGTTGCCACAAATAATGCTTAGTTTGCGAAACCCAGTTATCTGGCTGGTGGGGCATGGGAGCCTAAGCTTCAACTGTTAATGCAATCAGAGACTACTCAGACCTCGACTCAGACTTAGACGTGGGCGATCCAATATGAAGGGTTATCCAAAACGCTCTGGAGAATTCCCAAAGCGCATTCTCATAATGCTAGTAAGCCTAAGATGCCATTAACAGGAGGAAAATGACAAGATATTATAACATTATATGGTTTATGTAATGTAAACCAATACAACATAACAAAAGAGAACCATTCCAAAACCATTTAATTAAATGTATAACCAGTAGTGAAACTACAATTAAAAACAATATATTTACGGTACATTTTATTGTTTGAAACCATATGTGTACCATACAATGTACGGTTTATTAAAACCCACGTATCAGTATTTATAACAATTTATTTACAATATAATGTATGGTTTTGCAAAAAAATATATATGAAGAAAAATATTTTTTTTATATTGTTACGATACTTAACCACCCGTATAGTATATTGTAAAAATCTTATTTACAATTTACTGTATTGGGTTCTACATTACATTTTATTGTTTTTGTATTTTTATTTTTACAGTGGTGTCTATTGTAAAAATATAGTTTTAAATAGTACTGTTACAATACAACGTTCGGTTTTTCTACTGTATTTTTTATTCGGGGTTCTTTCTGGGATTACTTCAGGAATTCCTTCTGAGGATTGCCTCCATGAATTGCTCCTGAAATTCCATCAGAAACTACTTCCAAAATTCCATCAGGCATTCCTTCCAGGAATTCTCTGCGAGAATTGAGATCCATCCGGGAATCCTCCAAGAACTTTTTTCAGTATTCCTTCAAAAACTTTTCCCGGGATGCGTACAGTAACTCCTTCTGAGATAATTTCAGGAACTTTTTCCTGAATTACTTCAAAAACTCCTTCCGGGATTCCTGCGGAACTTCCTCTGAAAACTCCTTCATTGATTCCACCGGGAACTAAGCTTCTTTTTTAATAACCTACAGTAACGTCTTCCAAGATCTTTTGGAAACATTTTCCGGGATTCCTTTGGGAACTTCTTCCGGGATTCTTCCGGAATCTCCTTCCGTAATTCCACCGAGAACTCGTTGTGGAATTTTGCCGGGAACTTCTTCCGGAATTCTTTCAGAAACTGTTTCCGGGATTTCTTCAGGACCTCCGTCAAGAAATCCTGCAGAAACTCTTTTCTGGGCCTCCAAGAGTTTCTTAAGGAATTCCTCTAGCATGTTTGCAAAGAATTCCCTCGGAGTTTCTTCCGGTTTCCTCTAATATTTACTTCCGGAATTCATTTTTTTTTAGAAATACGTTCAGGAAATTAGAAGCCATTCCAAAAGAAATTATTAGGAGAATCTCGGGTAGAACTCCTTGAGGTATCCCTGAAGAAATCCCTTGAAGTTCTTCTTGGGATTTCTCTAGGATTTTCTTTCTCGGTTTCTCTAGCATTTTCCGGGATTCCTCTAGGAACAGGAAATCATATCTGATCCCTTGATTCCTCCAGAAATTTCTTAAGAGATTCCTTCAGAAACTTGTCCCGAGATTCCATCAGATTTTTTTTCCTGGAATTGCTCTGTAAAAATAAAAAAGGGACTCATCTAGGAATCCCAGATGGAACTCCTGGTCAATCTCAGAAAAAAAAACATCCTGGAGAAGTCCCAGAAGAAGCTCCGAGTAGAATATTTCGAAGAATATATGGAGAAATACCAAGCTCCTGGACAAACCTTAAAAAGAGGAATCTCCAAAAAAGGAATTCCAGAAGAAGCTTGTTGAGAAATCTCCGAATGAATTTCTCGTGGTTATCACAGAAGGAACTCCCGAAGGAATGTCAGAAGGAATTCTTGGAATAATCTAAGAATGTATTTTTCACTTCTTAAATTGGGAAATTCATCGCAGAAGGATGTCTTCCTTGAGAAATCCCAGCTTTCATGCAGGATTTACTTCCGAGATTACTTCAGAAATGACTCCCGGGATTTTCCCAGGAATTTGATCCAAAATGCGTTCAGGAGTTTCTTTTAGGATTTCTATTGAAGTTCCTCCTGGAACTCCTTAAGGAATTGCTTCTGGAATTCTTAAAGAAACACTTTCTTCGATGCCATATTTTGAGGATCCCTTTTTCTGATATTCCAGCAGGCGCTTTTTCTAAGAATACCCCAGAAATTTCTTCACCGGTTTCTCCCAGAATTCTCTCTGGGTTTCCATTTTCTAAGATTAGTCAGGCAGGACCGTCTAAGGTTTACCCGAAAGCTCCTTCAGTGATTCATCGAGGTGTTGCTTCTGAGATTTATCAAGGAGCTCCAGGAGCTGGATTTCTCCTGGAAATCTTTCCAGAATGCTTCCTCCCATTTCTTCCGGAATTTCTCCATCAATTCCTTCCAGCTATTCTCCAGGACCTCTTTCTAGGATTCCTCAAGGAGTTCGTTCGTGGGTTTTTTCCATAGTTAGTTCTGAAATTCATCCAAGATTTCTCCTGAGATTGGCCAGATTTTTTTTCACGATTCCTTTTTTTTAATTTCTATATAGGGGAAATTATGTATTTTCGGCAGTTTTGTTCTCTTCGTCATGGGGGTTTTTTTGAAAGCTCTTGAACTCAGAACTGGCCTCAAATCCTTCCCCGCCAAGCTGAATTATATGCCCAAGTTTCAGGAAATTTGGCCGACACCCTATTCACCCTATTCATGAGTTCAAATTATTCAAAATCTTTTCTGAATTTATTCCTTAGATTGCTTCAGTAATTATTCTCAATATTCCTTCAAGAATTCCTTCTGTTTTTTTTTTTGCAGGAATCCGGTCTTGAATTCCTCCAACAAAATCCTTTCGAGATTACTTCAGCATTAAGTCCCACGATTCCTCCGGGAGTTTCTTCTGAGATTTATCTAGGAATTCGGTCTGGAATTGATCCAAAAAAATCTTCTGAGGTTTCAAGAAATACTTTTGTGATTCCTCCATAAATTCCTACTGTAATTTCTGCACATTATTCTGCCATTCTACGGAAAGTTTGTTATGAAATTCCCTCAGATGCTTCTAATGGAAATCATTCAGGAGTTTAATACTGAATTTCAGTAGTTTTTTAGGAATATCTTAATGTATGACTCCAGGAGTTCCGTGTAGAATTCTACTAAAAGTTTCTTATAAAGCTCATACAATTCTTCCAAAAAATTCTCAAATAGGGTACCGAGCGTGGTACCAAGCCACTTGAGCAGTGGCTGGTATTTTGGGTACTCTTTCGCTATAACTCACGCAATTCCAAACCTATTGACTTGATTTTGTACACTACTAGATCTCATACGTATCTCACCGCGTTCCAAAAATTGTGTCAATTGGTTCAAATTGACTGAGTTTTAACGGAAAATTGTCCAAAATAGAAGCCCTGCCGAGATGGTTCCACTTGCCTAATTCCTTTGTAGATTCAGAAGAAGTTAACATCTGAAGGAATTTTGGATCACTCTCAGAACCTCGCAATGTAGCACCTTGTAATGCATAAGTGCGCAGAAGACATCGACACAATTCGATGCAAAATCGTAGTTTTATTCATGATCCCGCACTTATACTAACTGCGAAAGGGGTCCAGTGGGGTGGGAAATGCGCAATATTGAATATTAATAGTGGTTTCTGCTTTTAGTAGTATTGTTTGTACGTACACGCTGCATTACACGAACATCACTTGAGTTACTGGTTGAAAATAGTAAACAAAGATCAGCTGTTCCCAGCAAAATCAAATGGGCATATTTTCAACCAGTAGATTTGCATTAGTGTTCGTGACACCGCGCTGCGAAACCACTATGTTAATATTTAATACTGCGCATTTATAAAGAAATTGTGCACCGGTATCTGCTTACTGGCATCACTGGAGTTACGCAGCCAT
>NC_085137.1:457000076-457075076 GCF_035046485.1 Aedes albopictus | reverse complement strand
GATTTTCTGGAGGAATTACTGCAGGAATCATCGGTGGAATTCCTGGAGGGATCCATGAAATAAATCCTGGAGGAATGTGCAGAGGAAACCCTAGAGTAGAAATTCCTGGAAGAATTTTCGGAGGAATTCATGGAAGAATTCCTGGATCCAAACTTGAATAAATTCCTGGAATAATTCCTGAGGAAATACCTGGGGTAATACCTGGAGAAATTCTTGGTAAAACTCTTGCAGAAGTCTCTGGAGAAATGCCTGAATGAAATCCTAGAGGTATGTCAGGAGGAATACCTGGAATAATTCTTGAAAAAAAATCCGGGAGGAATTTCCGAAGGAGTTCCTGGAGGAATCTCAAGATTCATTCTTGATGAAATACAAAGTTCGATTTCTGAGGGGATTCCAGGAGGATTTTCTGAAGAATTCTCAAGGGAAATACTGAAGAAACCGCTGAAATTCCTGAGGAAATCCTGAAATCCTGGATTAATTCCAGCGGGAGTTTCTGAAGGAATCCCAATAAGAGTTCTTCTAGAAATGTTTAATATAATCTCGGAATTCGTTTTTGTAAGAATAACAGAAGAAATTACCGGTGAAGCCCTGGAGGAACTCTTGAAGTAATTTCTGAAGAAACCCGATGAGGAATCCCGGAAGCAAGCCCCATTAGGAACTCTTTATGGAATCTCAGGAGAGCTTTCTTAGCGAATACCTGGAAGAATCTTTGTAGGAATATTCCTGGATAAAAAAATTAAGAAATCAATGTCTGCAGTATTTGTTGAAGGAATACTAGGATCCCTAGTGGAGCGGACCTGGTGGGATGGTTAGAACACTTGACTATCACGCCGAGGACCTGGAATCAAATCCCACTCCCGACAAACTCGCAAAATGTGAGTTATTCCTTCGGAAGGGAAGTAAAGCGTGGGTCCCGAGATGAACTAGCCTAAGGCTAAAAATCTCGTTAATACACATAAAAAAACTAGGATCCCTAAAGGTTTTTTGTACAAATTTTTCAAGCTATTCTTGGAGTGGTTTTTAAGAATCTCTAAGTAAAATTTTCTAAAAGAATTTCTGGAATACATTCCTGCAGAAATACTTCGAATCATTCCAGATGTAATTATTGGAGCAATCTCTAGTGGAATTTTGGAAAGCATATATGGATATATCCCTGTAGAAATCTCTGAATACCTGCAGAAATACCTTAAAGGATCTCTGGAGAAATTTCTGAAGGAAACTTCGAAAAAAGCACTGGAACAATTACTGGAGGAACCTCTAAAGATATCCCAGGACAAATCCCCGAAAAAATGTCTAGTGGAATCCCTAGATGAATTCTTGATTGAATTTCTGGAAGAAGCCAAGATGGAATCACTGAATTAAGCTATGGAAAAAATCTTGGAGGAATTGTTCGTACTCATATAGTTTACAAAACTATGAACAAATCTGAAACAGTCATTTTGATTACTCAAAACTACAATACTGATATGCATATTCACATATCGGGCGCCCATCCCGCTTAAAATTCATCTCAAGTCAGGCCCCCCCTGGGCCCCCTCCAGGAAAAAATTCTAGTTACGCCAATGGATGTGTAGTATTTCCAGAATGTAAGCCCAAATCTAGTTTTAGCACTTGACTTACTTTAACCCTTTGGAGCCGGAGGGGTCATATATGACCCCAACATAGAAACGGCTGCATAAATTCACCCATTTGATAAAACAGAATACTGTCTTCGGCAAAGTTGTTGCAAATTGGGTCCTTTATTAGGGAAAAATGGGGATATTTGTATTCGGGACTTCATTGATAAACTAGAACATCCCGAACATCATCAAATTTGTAAAAACGAAATAACTAACATACCAGTTGTTCTAAAAGCTGAATTTGGATGTGGGTTTTGTGTATCTGTATCCATTTAGCCTTTGTCAAGAATATCAAAAGGTATTTTATATTCTGGGATGTTCTAGGACTCTAGGTGTTCCAAACTGTAATATAGTGAAGTTCCTCAAATCTACAAGAACAAGTTTATAGATTTTCGCCACAATTAATAGCATTGCATAACTTACTGGGATCCATGAAGCTCTTGACATCTACTATGTCATTTATAGACACTACAGGGATATTTCAGGTCAGCCAAACTACCATGGAGTTCAGGACTTCAGGTCTACACTCGTAACAACAGTCATAACTATTATATTGAGTAACGTTGCATATTTATCCGTGGTTACTGGACCAATCTGAAGTCTACTTTTTTATTATAACCCTTTGGGACATTCAGGTTTGTCCAAACTGTTCTATAACGATTGCAGGACTTCGTTATAGAACAGTTTGAAGAATAACTTTATGTGTTTTGTTATAAATAGTAATATTGCATAACCTGCTGGGATTCGCGAAGCTCTTGAAATCTCAAATGTCATTTAAAGACACAACGGGGATATTCCAGGTCAGCCAAACTACCTTGGAGTTCAGGACTTCAGGTCCACACTCGTAACAGTATCCATATCTGTTATACTGAGTAACGCTGCATAATCAATTGCAGTTACTGGAGCAATCTGAAGACTACTTTTTTATTATAAACCTTTGGGACATTCACGGTCGTCCAAACTGTTCTATAATGAAGTCCTTCAAATCTTCATGAAAAACTTCATGTGTTTTCACCATAAATAATAGCATAGCATAATCTGCTGAGATCCGTGAAGCTCTTGAAATCGCAAATGTCATTTAGTGACACTATGGGAATGTTCCTTCCAAGTCAGCCAAACTATCTATGAAATCAGAACTTCAGGTCTACACTCGTAACATCAGCTATATGTGACATACTGAGTAACGTTTCATAATCAATAGCGGAGACTGGACCAACCTGAAGTCTTCTATATATCATTATGAACCTTTGGGACACTGAGGGTCGTCCAAACTATCCTGAAGTTTAGCTCTTGATAGTAACAGTAGTTATTTTCACAATGAAAATAGTTTTGAGATATTCCAGATCAACATCACTACTCCGGAGACCATAGCTTTAGGTCTACACTTGTGATAATAGCTTTTGCCACTACGTTAAGGTGTTACATAATCCACTGTACTTACCAAAGCAGTTAGAGAAACAATGCGCGTTGTTATATATTTTTGGGATATTATGAGCTCCTTACTGTTATGAAGGTTAGTTGATAAAAACAACCATTGTTACTTTCAGAAGACTTGCTGGACACGATAGATTACAAAACGTAACTTTTAATGAAAGAAGTTAGCGTTACACCTATAGACTTTAGGATCTAAACTCAAGAACAGTTTGGATGACCTAGGATATCTCGACTAATCGGATATTGTCTATTTACCTTCCAGAAGACTTACCAGGTGTCCAGTTAGCCTAGTGTTTAAGGCTATGGATCGCCAATCCAGAGACGGCGGGTTCGATTCCCGTTCCGGTCGAGAAAATTTTCTCGACTCCCTGGGCATAGTGTATCATTTTACTTGCCTCACAATATACAATTTCACGCAATGGCAGGCAAAGAAAGCCCTTCAATTAAAAACTGTGGAAGTGCTCAAAGAACACTAAGTTGAAGCGAGGCAGGCTAAGTCCAAGTTGGGACGTAGAGCCATAAAGAAGGAGAAGAAGAAGAAGAAGAAGAAGAGAAGAAAAAGTAGAAGAAGATTTACCGTTACCGTTACACCCGCAGACTTTCGGATCTAAACTCAAGAACACTGCCCATATTCGCATAGTTGACGTAAGCGCCATTTTAGTTTTCAACACACTTGAAATTTTAACAATGATAAATGGGGTGTTTGATATTTTTTTTTTACTTTGACATATAGCTAATGATTAGATATTGTGCTCTATTGAATAAAACTGGTAACAATTATGCACAGGATACCCCGACTAATCTGATATTGTCTATTGAATATTCAGAAGACTAACTGAACATGATAGATTACAAATCATAGCTTTGTATAATAAAAGAAGTTACTCTTACACCCGCATACTTTAGGATCTAAACTAAAGAACAGTTTGGATAACCTAGGATATCCCGACTGATCTGATATTGTCTATTTACCTTTCAGAAGACTTACTGGACATGATAAATTACAAATCGTAGCTGTGTAATGAAAGCAGTTACCGTTACACCGTAGACTTTAGGATCTAAACTCAAGAATAGTTTGGATGACCTAGGATATCTGGACTGATCTGATACTGTCTATTGAACTTTCAGAAGACTTGCTGTACATGATAGATTACAAATCGCAGCTTTATATAATGAAAGCAGTTACCATTACACCCGTAGGCTTTAGGATCTTAACTCAAGAACAGTTTGGATGACCTAGGATATCCCAACTGATTTGATACTGTCTATTGAACTTTCAGAAGACTTACTGGACATGATAGATTACAAATCGTAGCTTTGTATAATGAAGGAAGATACCGTTACACCCACAGACTTAAGGATCTAAACTCAAGAATAGTTTGGATGACCTAGTATGTCCAGAAAAAATATTCCACATAATATTCTACCGTTTTTATACTATTGAATACCAAAACTACAGAAAATCGTAGAAAAAACTCCAGAATAACGCTTGGAAAAATTCCGGCTTCAAAGGGTTAAATCCAGATTCTTACACAGTTTCAGAAGTTTCACGCAGGAATCTTAAAAACCAAATGATGCAGATGAGTATTAGATTCAGAATTACGAGTAATTTCTATTTTTATAGAGATTATCCGGGTGACATGCTTTGATTGTCCGGATGCTTGAGTCAACGATTAGACCCTATTTTAAATCGCAATTTTTCAAAATAAAGTTTTGAACGACTAAAAGTCCTAAATTACAAAACGTGAAAAAAGTATCACAAAAAATAATTTTGGTAGTCAAATTTTGATTAATTTTATCAAAATTGCCATAAAATACTTCTCCAACATTCGTTGAGACAGAATAACAGAATAACTTCTCCAACATTTTCTAAGAAAATTTTTAGCATGTTACTTGGTATAAATTTCCTAAATGAAGGAGAACATGCCTCTGAAGCAGACCTACTGATACATGGTTAATCATAGCTTAATAATGACATAAACCAGAAATCATCAAAATCATGCGCAAAAAGACTATTATTTTAACCAGAAGTGTATGCAATTCTCTTAATGATTTTCTACAGAATATTTCACAAAGCTATTTGTCGAGAATTCAGTTCGAGTATAATCGAGGAATCACGTAGTTCGCAGAGTTTCGACTGTCTACTGCCATGAAAAACTAAGCAAATTTATTTTAGCTGAAAACCCTTCGAATTCTTGTGGTAATCAGAGAATTCTTGTCGATGGAATTTTGTATGTAAAAAAAACTTTGAAAAGGATTTTCTGATTGAGGCCATGGAGAAATTATTGACATAAATTTAAAGATTCTATCCAGATTTTTTCCTTGTAATAGTTAGATTTTTTGCCGAAATATTTGGCTGAGCTTTGGGACAAGTTACAATTAATGCTTTCATTGAACCATTAAAATTATTTCTTAATTTGCTAGTGAAGGACTTCCTGATATTATTGCTTTGCAGGAGTATTTAACGGTATTTCTAGAAATTTCAGAATGAGTTCATAGAAAAACTCTCTGCAATCATCAAAGTCATCATACTGACATAGCGGAATTTTATTTTATTTATTTTTTAATTATTACTAAAACATTGAAAATTCAGTCGTCACGGAAGAATTTCTGGTGGATTTTTTATGGAATTATGAATTGATGACGGGAGGAACTCTTAAAGTGTTTTCTGCGTAACGATTTGTAGAATTACTGGATTAATTTATAAATAAATACCTAGAATCCTTGCAAATCATGACAAATCATGAAACGGAAGCAAAATTGCAAGTTGATAATCAGAAGACATAATTCTCTAGATTTCCTTATAGATACGACTGTGATATGTTGATTCGGGGTAATTGCTTTCAGCCTGTTTCAATTCAAAACGGATTCTTATGTTTTCATCCGACGTTTCGGACACATTGTGCCTATGCTGCAGGCCCTTAACGATAAAACGGAACTTTGTTAATTCCTAAGAAAACGTTGGGTGAAAACATAAGAATCCGTTTTGAATTGAAACAGATTGAAAGCCATAACCCCGAATCTCTAGATTTTGTTTTAAGAAATCTTTCAATGTTTGGCCTATCTACTACAGGGACTCCTTTTAAAAACGAAGTATACTATACCCAACAATTTCCACAAAAAATATTCACGAGTTTCCAAGTGAGTTCTTTAAAAATGGGATTAGAAATTAAGCCCAGAATATCGATTTTTCCAGAAATTCCTAAAAAGAGCCTTACAAATTTCGTCAGAAATGTCAAAGTTTTGTATTCAGGGTTTGAGAATGTTTCTGCAAACACAGCTAGAAATTGTTTATGAATAGAGAACCATTTATGACAATCCACAGGTATTTTCAAAATTAGATAAAAATTCCACTAAGGAATTCATAGCTAGCCATTCCCACTAAACAGGAATATATCTGAGTTCTACATTTTTTTTATCTAAATGTATCTTCAGAAGCCAGTTTCTTCCAAGAGTTTTGACATAAATCGCCAGCGAGTCCTTGTAAAAACCCTTTATATATACGAAATATAAAACATAAAACTATGTGCAATTTAATGGATTTTGGATAATTTTGAAACTGGTGGTTTGTATAAGAACCTCTTAATATAACGCAATTTGATTTTCTTAATAATTATTTGTTTACTCAATTAATGAATAGATTTCCTAATTTGCCATCAGCAGAGTATGTGAGAAAATATCTCAGACATTTATTCAGTATTTCTGCAATAAACTTCTTCCAGGAAATTTGTTAGCAAATTCCTCGAAGAACTTCACCAGAAAACACTCCAATAATTCTGGCTATAGGAATCAAAACAGAATTACGCCAATAATGCAGTCCTTTATACCTTCAGAATTTCTGGGATAGCGTAAAAAACTCCTTTAAAGAATTCACCAAAGAGTATTTCAACTAGCCAACTAGATTTTTTTATTGGACCTTCATCAAGGATTTCTTACAAAGTTTATAATCTTTTGGTAATTCCGACAAAAATATTTTCAAGTACAGGTTTACGTTACAGGACATCCGGAATTAGAAGCAAATTTCAAGCATATGTAACATGTAAATTTCTTTCGATGTTAACGTCTACAAAATATTGTAAAACTATCACAGCATCACAATGACATTGAAAATATTCAGTAAGTTTTACAGATCCATCAAGCTTCTAGGATTCTTGAATGTTTTGCATGCTCCACAGGTATGTAAAGAAAAGTCGGGAAATTTCAAAATCAATGCGGGAAAAAGTCGGGAAAAATGCGGGAATTTCAATTTTGATTTTGTGTGGCCACCCTGGAATTAGTCCCAGGATTTTTTTCCAGGGATTTTTCTTGGAGTTTATCCAAGAAGATTCCTCCAGTAGTTACGGTAAAAGCACTAGAGTTTTCCCTCTTATCCCCCCGCCCCCCAAATTCTGCTCTAATCTTTGCCACTTCATACATACAAAATGGAAGTCTAATGCTTTTACTCTACTCCAGGGATTCCACAAAAGATTGCTCTAGGAATTCCTCTAGGCGTTCCTACAGGAATTCCTCCAGGCAGCCCTCCAGAAATTCGTCCAGATATTCCTTCAGGAATTCCTCCAGGATTTTTGCGGACATTTCTCCAAGAATTCTCCCAGACTTTCTTCTCCAAGTATTTCGGAATTCCTCCAGGAATTGCCTTAGGAATTCCTTCAGGAATTCCTCCAGCAACTCCTCTAGGAATTCCTTCAGGGATTCCTCCAGAAATTTCTCCGGAAATTCATCAAGGCATTTCTCAAGGAAATCTTTCAGAGGCTCTTCCAAGAATCACTTCAGGGATACCTCCAGGAATTCTACCAAAAAATACTCAAGGGATTCCTCCCGGAAGTGATCCATACACTCCTCCAGGAATTCGTTCAGGAATTCATCTAGAAATGCCTCCGAGAATTACTCCAGGGATTCTACCAGGAATTCCTCCAGGGATTGCTCCGGGATTTCCTCCGGGATTGCACCAGGAATTCCTCTTGTAATTATTTAAGAAATTTCTCTCGGGATCCTTTCAAAAAATATGCAGGGGTTCTTTCATGACACTTTATGGTCTAAGCTCAAAACTGAACAAAATAGAGGACCAAGTCTTGAGGGGCTTCTGCCTTTATGTTGCACTGCATAGGGTAAACTCCTTGAAGGAGTACTCTGAAGTTTCTGTTAGTAAGATAATCTTGCAGTATTTTTACTAAGTATGTTGGAAAATTGTAGCTAGCTAGTTTATAGACTAGGCCCTCATGCCATACATTATCAAATGTTTTTCCACATCTTAACCTTTCAGGACGCGCGCCATCAAGCAACCGAAACTGCACCGCGTTCACGCTGTATACGACGAGCGAGGTTTTCTGGTAGTGTTGTACTTTTTACAACAGCGCGCGTCCTGAAGGGTTAAAGTGTCATTGCAGTTGATTACTTTACCTCTTTGTTTCTTTTGATTTTGTTCAACACTCTAGCTAGTTGATGGGTTGATGTATGGCTTTGTGAAAACCAAATTGTTCATCCATTAAAAGACACTACACCGTCTTCAGCCAGAGGCTGCACAGACTGAACATTACATACACGAGACAACGGACAACACACATAACACCCAGTGGCCCAATGGCGAATTTTCCGTTTGACGAAAAGTTTTCCCCGGCTGGAGCGGGAATCGAACCCGCACTCCGAGGCTTACGAAACGCCTAGACGACTGACGCCGCTAACCGCACGGCCACGAAGCCCACAAGATGTTATTCTTTTGGATGTGCTCATCTAATCTTGATTTTATTAGTTTTTCAAATACTTTACGACGTACAAATACGACGAGAATAGGCTTTTCGCTGATAGGGTCTTCACCTGGCTTAAGGACAGACTTGTTAGAATCCCAAAATGGCCGCCACAATGGCCGACTTTAGCACCTACTCACGATTTCGAGGGCACAAATCTCTTTGTAAACAAAACCAGCGCATCTGATGTTATTTTAAGCTTATTACAAGTGAGCAAGAACAGAATAATAAAATGCACTGTTGTTTAAAGCTTGCTTCTTGAGATTTGTGCGTCTGAAGTTCTGATGCACTGTTGAAGTGGGATTTCAAGACGTTTGTCCTCAATATAGGGAGTACTTTGGATCTTTGAGATCTGTTGTGAAAGAAACTTAAGTTTAGGCATTTAATAAAATATTGCATAGGAGGTTCAAACTGTTATCAACAAGGTTTTTGAGTACAATGTTTAGGATGTCATCCTCGCCAGGAGCTTTCACATTCTTCATACCTTTCAGTATTGCTCTGGTTTCTTCTGCACTGACGTTATGTTCATCGGGTAGGTAGCTATTGGTATTGTTCAGGGTTTCTATTGCTTGGTTTACTGTGTTTTCTATTGGGCTGGTCATTTCAAGTCATTTTGTGTGCTTTTACAATGTTTTTGGCAATTGCATTAGCTTTTTCAACTGGTGTTACTAGGATTTAATCGTTAATTTTCAAATGCGGGACATTCTGTGGTTTTGTTTTAAGTATCTTAGCAATTTTCCAAAAGGGCTTAGTTGGAATTATTTTCAAGTTTAGCTAACTTTTATTGGTCTTTTTGCTACATTGTATTAATTTCCTAAGTTTGCTTTTATTCTTTTGGTACCATTTCTGCGAAATTGCCTAACGAATGCATTATTTTTTCCAGTCAAGATTTTGATAAAGTTGTCTATTGCTAACACCTCCGACTGGACTGGGACTGTTCCAACATTGTTCACCACAGTTGTTTGGAATACTCGGACGGAATCCTCCAACGTGTCATCTATCTGCTCTGTTGTATTGATATTTCTATCTAGATCAACTTGATTATCTATGGTAGTACGAAGCCTAATCCAATTGACACGATGGAAATTCTTACGAGATACCACACGGGTCTCGGTGTGCTAGTGATTCCTAATCTCATGGCGACCGGAAGGTGATCTAACTCCTGAATGGTTTCAGTTCAGGTTCACTGATACCTGACGGGAAATTTGTTAGGGAGAAATCTAGTATTAAAGGAGATCCTTTTGGAGACACAAAGGTTGGAGAAAATGGTTAGTGAATGGAATACAGTCCTAGTTAAAGATCACCAAAGAGAATTGGTTGGACCCAGCTGGGATGCTGGGCATTCAGGTCGATCTCGATGATGCAGTTACAATGCATTACATGCAGTTACAAATAACTGCAAGATCAGAAAACCGTTCTCTAGCACAGACATCAAAATGCAGCCATCTTGCATTGAAACCCGATTTGGGGTGGCCCAATCAGGATTAGTATTCCTAGGACAAAATCAAGCTATGAACACAGAATAAATGCATGTGAACAAGAAGGCAATCAGCCAAATAAAATACTATTCCAGGATTGACTGATGGACCAAAATCAATCAATAAAACCTCGTCATCCTGTTATCGTAAATTGTTATCCGTATGTGAATTCGTGCTGTTATATTTTATAGTGCATTTGTAATGTTCTATTTGTGTTTTGTAATGAAAAATGGAATAGAGCATTTATAGGGTTTCATTATTGTTTGTTCGTGGATATATGGACCCAACGCTGGACTAGAATTGTTCTTCTTTTTTTATTGGTAACAACCTTCAGGAATAGGGTGGCTTTAAATGGTACTGCTACAAGAATTATGTGCCCTCGTTGTAATGCTACCTACCTGTGCTTATTTGAAATTGAATAATGCGAAATGTCGATTATGCTAAACGTCTTTTAGGGAATCGGGCCAACCCAAACAATGATGAAAAAAAATCAAGATCGTGTGCTCAAAATAAGTATATTTGCAATAACTTTAATCAATTGTATAAAAATGGATTTCTCCTCAATCTCGTGTGTAATCTACACATCCACCTGCACATCCAAAAGATACGACGTATCGGGTGATCGCCCAAGACGAGTTAACAGCTTCAAATACGAACTCACTAGCCAGAATTGGAACGAAGATTTCCTAAAATTCAAAGAAAATTATTAAACCCTCGCCCATCAATCACAAACCCTTCCCGCCCCGCACTCACCACAACTGATACTCAAAGTTTATCCTTCGAAACACTGACCGGAAAAAGCCCCTCAAACCCACACTGCTCTGCCTCAGGGCGGCCAGCGCACACCGTGCCATCACCTTGGGTCGATCCACCGGATCGCCGTGTTCCCGCGCGATCGCCCGGATCGTGTTCAAGTTGCGCAGCACGAAAATCAAATTCCGTGGCATACTGCGTAGGGTTTGCATCACCTTGTCGAAGTGCTCCTTGGCCTGTTGGGCCATGTAGGCCAGGTCTTCCTCGGAGAGCCGCGTCCTCAGTTTGGAACTTTTCAATTCCAGTGGGCGTTGCAGTAGAATTTCCGCAAACGTGCGATAGTCCTGGACGTTCAGGGCCGTGGCGAACCGGGCCATTTCCTTGTGGTCCTTGAGGACGATGGCTTCCCAGAAGCGGCACAGGTTGGCCCGGACTTCGGGCGTGAGGTTCCCGTAGAGACCGTGATCCAGCAGGACCAGCTGGGGTCTTCCTGAGGATGGGTCTTTCCGCACGAACACGTTTCCTGGATGGGGATCGGCGTGGACGAAGCCGGTTCGGAAGATTTGGTCGGCGAATGCTCGGAACAGGGCGACGTCCAGCTTGGCGAGGTTTATCTTTAGGTGTTTGAGCCGTTCGGTGTCGTTGATTTTGCAACCGTCGATGAATTCCGCCGTTAGGACTCGCTGGAATAGAGAAGTGATAGTTTTTGTATTGCTTATTCTAGACTGAGGATGATAATCTATGAGAGGGGGAGACAAGGTGTTATTGGAACGAACATTTTAAAATTTGATTCCAGCTATTAAACCTCGTTAAGTTTTTGGTGGGAGGGAGAGTCTGACCAAAGCCTACGCTACAGTTTAACCCTCAAAGGACGTGGACAACTTTTTTGCATAGTTTTACTCATAGCTTTTGACCCAGTGGGTGGATTTTCAAAACCAAAATCTTTTTTAAGGGGATTAGTAGTGCTATCATATGCATATATGGAGATTATGTCATGTTAGAATATTTTAGAGATATAGCTGCAAATGTAGTGTACACCACTTGTTCTTCACTCGATTCCGCGTTTTATTTCTATGTACATAATATATATATATATATTCTTTGTTTGGGTTGGGCTGTTAGATAGAAATGTCTTATGTCCTTTTACAGCTAAAACATAGATCTTCAGGTTATCCAAAACGTCCAGAAGTTTTGAACTTTGTCTACTGAATACAAATAGTTGTGCTTACTTTTTGAATCACTTGAACTTGATGAATTACATTCAAATATACATTTTAATACATGAAATTATGGTAGTCATGACCTGGTGATGTTCTAGGAAACTTAAAATAGATCTGGGGTTTTGATTGTAAGGCCTTTACCTGTAATAGTATATCAAACTAATGCATGCATGTCAGAACTAATTTCATTAGATTCATACATGTAAATCAGAGTATAAAAGACTTACTGCACATCAATGGCGATACCTTAGGCCATCCAAATCATTCTGGAGTTAAGGCCTTTATATCTACACCCGTAATAATGCATCGAGTGCACTCCAAACTTGGTAGTCATAGAAGATCAGTTGAATCATATGATACTTGTATACACATCATAGAGGCATCCTGGATCATCCGAACTATTCTGAAGTTGAGAAATATGGTTTGAATTTGAAATAATATATCGACAGAAGTGCACAAACATCAGAATTTGCCCATTTGATGCATACACATATGGGAAAGAAGATTCCAGAGCATCAGAGATATCTGAGGTCACCTTTCAGTATTATGTGGTTAAGGCCTTCAGATCTACACTCGTAACAAAGCATCCTGCACGTTCAAAACTTGATGTGGTGTGTGATCTACCAAATGCACTAATATCAGCATTTATCTCATTTGATTCAAAGTGGGAGACAAATTTTCAATACATCAGCGATATCTGAAGCATCATTTTTTATATTTTATGGTTAAGGCCTCCAGATCTACACTCGTAACAAAGCATCGGCTACACGTCAAACTCACTATAACGGGTTTTGGTAGTCATAGAAGATCAGTTGATTCACGTGAACCCCAATCCAAGGTGTCAGGCGACCCGTGCTGATGGATGAATGGTTGAGGAGGTTTAAAATATACTCGATCTTTAACGGAGCCCGTAACGTAGGTAGATCGCCTTTTTGTGTTACGTTACGGTTAAAGATCTACCAAACCGAACCCTAGTGACATCTGGTTTGTCAAGTTAGGGTAATGTGTTTTGGTAATAAGGATTCATGGTACAAATTTACTTAAGTCCTTGTTACTGGTGACAGTTTCTAAAATTGTATTTTTTCTGCCTCACCCTCCCGAGACTACACTTGATGTTAGGAAAACAAACATGCCTTACGTATCTGATTGCGTACTAACCTATCAAGGACTGTTAAGTTATGGTAATTCAAGGACTCACGTGCATTCTTATTGCAGAACACATTCTCTAATTTGACAGAGTTTTGCAGCTAGCCTAAAGTCCCGGGTTTTTCTATGTTGTCCTGGGACTAAACTAGAAGCAAGACATGGATGGGGCTAGAGTTCCGATGCATGGATAAATATCACCGTTTTGTTTTCCTCAGAATTCAAATAGATTGTGTTTCACTCCTTCACTGAGATTTAAATCTCTATGATAATGGGACCTTTTCATCGCAATCGATTTCTTGCACCTCTGGGATAACAAAACAGGAACTGTACAGAAATCGATGCTTCATTACCTCTCAATGACAATGGAGTAGTACGACATGCACTAAATACTAAAGGATACAAGTAATGCCACAAAAGATCTAAACACTGGTCGCGCAGTGGCTCACTCGAATAGAAAAAAAAAGAGTATAGAAACTCTTAATTGACCAAAAATGGCAAAAACGTTAAATTAATAAAAAAAAATCACGAAAAGGAAACCAATTCGCGTTTTTCAAGCCAAGCCAGAATTGAAATTTTTGAAGTATTAGGATAAAAGCACTAGATTTCGCCTCCCAAGAAATTTGCTCTAATATTCACCACTTCATAATATATATAAACGGAATGTGTATGGGATGGGATGAGAAGGGATCGGTGACGAACATTAGTGCTTCTCCCCTATAATACTTTAAATTTCTGCAGGAAAATTTAGAAAAACAAAAAACTGGAGGAACTTTTGGAAGAATTTCTGGAGGAGCTACCACTGGAGTACCCGTCGAATAAACTTTTAAAAATATTATTGAATGATCTTCTGGAAGAATTTCAGAACCATTCGAGGGCTGCCATTTTCGGAGAAACTCCTGAAAGAATTTCCACAGGAAAAATTGGAATCATTCCCGAAACACTCTTGGAAGCATCCCCGACTGGTTTCGGGAGAAACACGTGAAAGAATTTCCGGAAGAATTCGAAGGAGAATCTACGGTTATTTCCAGAGGAACTCCTCGAAGTTTTTGGAGGAACTGCTACAACTCCTGGAAAAAATCCGTGACAAATTCCTGGGGATACTCTGAAAAGAATTGCTAAAGGAAATCCGGAGATAATTTTGCGGAGGAACTACTGGTATTTCTCGGAAGAATTATCCAAGGAATTCCTTTAAAATTTGTCGGAGAAACTGGAACTAGAACTTCTAGACGAATTCTGGAAACGACTGCAAGTAAAATTTTCCCGGAGGAACTCCTAGAACAGATAGTATTAGGGAGAAACTTTTGAAATAATTCCTAGTGAAACTTCTGGAAGAATTCTTGACGGAACTTCCAAAAGAGCGCTTCCTAGAGGAAGTTTCAGAAATTCTTGATAGGACTGCAGGGAGAAATTTTCAACAAAGCTCTTGCAGTTCCAAATCTTGAGGGATTTCCGATGACAATCCTGGAAAATTTTCCAGTGTTTTTTTTAGGAATTACCGGTAAAACTTTTAGAGAAATTCCCACCGAAACTCCAACAAAAATTTGCAGATTTTTTTGTTGAAACTCCTGAAAAAGTAATTCCTAGGGTAATTTTCTGTAAAACTCCTGGAAAAAAACAGAATTCTTGGTGGATCTACTAGGGTAAGAAATCAAACTTTGAACTAGTCAAATTGTAATCTTAATTTGAACCATTTCGAAATTCATTAAAACGACGTACTTTTTAGGCAAATATTGTCCCGAAAAAGGTGTTAAACAGCTTTCCGTAATATAACCTGATAACATGGACTTTAAAAGCATTGAAAAAAGCGTTTTTGTCATGGAAAACAGGCAATTGAAAAATCATTGTGATTTCACCCATTTCCCCCCAGAGAAAGCACATTTTCGGTGCACTCGTACAGCTCATGCATTGTATCACACGCAATATGTGAACACGTCAAATGAAAGCTTATTTATCGTAGAATCGACCAACCGAATAATATTTCGCATTGTTTGTCATAAAATTATCAAATTTAAGTAATTCTTACTTGGAGAATGTTATCTTAAGTTGAACCATTTGTAATCTGAATTTGAACTAGTAAACGGGGTCGAGCTTCCAGTGTTGGCCTGCAGACTGCGCTAGTGGTTGTTTTGTTTACTCTTGAGGGATGAAAAATTTCAAATTTAGTTTCCAAGTTCCTGAAGAGTTTAGAACATTCTTAGTTGAAATTCCACTGCCTAATGAAAAATAGTTATGGGAATTAGCTGATCCATGTGTTTTTCTATTGTTCAGCACGAAATTGGCTGTTGTGGGAGACGCTCGAGCTGCTGCCGCCAGTAGTTCAAATTAAGATTAAAATTGGTTCAAAGTATGATTACGATGGTTCAAATTAAGATTAAAATCATTGTTGACGAATAATCGAATTTTTCAATTAAATTCGGTGCAAATACAAACTTTTTACCACTTAACAGAAAGCTCATACCCGTAGCTTTCATGTACATACGCTTTTGCCGTAGTAAATTATTTCCATGTGGGAGAAAAAAACATTCAAAAATTGCGCTACTTTGGAAAGCTGCAATTTGGTTCAACTTTTGATTACCTACCCTAGAGAAATTTCTGGTGTAACTCCTAGAGGAATTCCCGGTGACACTCCTTGGGAAATGTTCGGTGGAATTTCTAGAAGTATTGCCAGTTGTAGTACTCCTGATGGAATTCTCGGAAGAGATACTAGTCGGATTCCCGATGGAATTCCTTGAAAAATTCCCAATGATATTTTTTGTGGAAATGAGCGAATTGGAAGAGAGTTTCCTGTCAACAGCAGTTAGCTACCAATTATTAGCATAATGTATAACCTGATATATATCTTCAAAGGTATTAGAAGTCTATGGTATTAGCAACTACATACAAACACTTTTTATGGCTGGAATTCATAGTTGCTAAATCATTCAGGGGCGATTTCTCCACCCTGGCTTGAGCGTTAAACCAGGTTTAACTATATGGGTAAACCTGGCTTACCGGCCCTTAAAAACTTACCTCATTGGTGTAATCCCAAAGCACTTTCGGGACATAGATGGAGTCATGCTTCCGCAGATCTTCAGCACAGCGTTCCGAATTGCGTCCTTCGTGGATAAAGTCCAGCTCCTCACGGAGCGTGCCCCTCAGGTCCCGAATGATCCATCCGAAATTGTAGCTCTTGTGGATCAGTGCCATCAAGTCTTGCAGAAACAGAATCGTCCTCAGATCGGCATTGAACCGTTTCTTCAAATCCGCATACTGAACCTTTATGGCCACCTGTTGGCCTTCTTTGGTGGTTCCCCGGAACACCTGTGCCAAACTGGCGGCAGCAATTGGTGTGTAGTCAAAGGTTTCGAACACCTCCTCCGGTGGCTTCCCGAAGTCTTGTTCAAAAAGTTTTCTCACTTCTCCGGGTTTCCGAGGCAGGCACTTATCCTCTAGCTTCTTCAGGGTCGATATATACTCCTTGGGGATGATGTGATTCATGGCGGCCACACCCTGGCCTATCTTGATGTACAATCCTCCATTGGTTAGACAACCATTCAGAATCCTGTCCGCCGCCCGTTGATGTACCTGGGATATGATCCTCTCGTAGTTCGGACCGTTCTCGTCCAACCCCCACAGGCTCCAGGTGTAATCCACCGAAATACTGATCCCAATCGCTAGCGATCGAACAAATCTCTGCACCCCGGCCACCGTCTCGAACTCGTTCACCGCCCCGTCGTATCCTATGGCACCCATCAGCATACTTCCGGTCGTTCCCAGCAGCACCTTTCCCGCCGTCCATTTTCGCGGCGTCGCCTTTGAAGCAACACCTCTAAACAGACCCACCGAAAAAGCAGGCCGACGTTTTCCAAGCACCAGACGAACAGCAAGCATCGTCACGATTCCCACACACTTCCGCACCAGACCGGAAAAAAAAACTCACAAAATAATCCGAAATTCTTCGTCAAAAGCACTCCACCGAACCGCCGACGTCATCCCGTCAGCAGGCAGAAGAAAGTACCTGCGGCTGCGATAAATAAAACAAAATTCCACGTTCGCGAAAAGTGCCGGTACGGTACCGCTGATTTTGACAGCTCTAGGTAAATTTTGTTGGTAAACAATCAGCTGATTCGCGAAAAAAGAAGTTCGAGGTCAAATCACACGAACACCATCCAGATCGAGGCCGAAGTCATTCGCCTTGACGGAGGCTCTCTGAGAGAATTGCGCTGTGCGTGAAATCATTTTTTTTTAACATGGGAAAGGATAGGAGCTGCATTTTCAAATGCTTCTAAAATATTTTAGGGACTTCAGATTGAAAAAAGTTTTAATGTTTTGCAATATACTTTCAATTAGCTACATTATAACTGGTTTTAGACAAAAGTTTTTAAATCACAATGTTATGTCTATAATATAGCGTATCATAATCTCATTCGATAACATTAAGAACGTTTTGCTTGAAAAAATTTCTTTAAAGAATTAGAAGCATTTGAAAATGCAGCTCCTATCCTTTCCCATGTTAAAAAAAAATTGTTTTCACGCAAGCGCTATTCTCTCAGAGAGCCTCCGTCAAGGCGAATTCGAGCAGATCAAGCTTCGCTCGTTCGGGAGTTCATCAGTAGGGATGCCCATTTGGAGAAGCAATCGAAAGAATTTTTACGTTATTGTAAGAATTATTATTTTGAAATAATTAAGAATTTCTAAAAATTCTTACCGATCCACAGTGGCATCATGGAAAATGGCACCAGAAAGTTCTCTTCGTGGCCAAGCCCTTCCTGCAAGACGTTCTCTTCATTTGGTTGGATGCGTGGAGTGCAAAACCGCTTCCGGCGTTGGTCAAGTTCGGCTTGAGTGTTGTGGTGATTGCGGTTATGCTGCTTCCTGTTGTGTACGCGTTGTGTGGCACTCTGCTTTACCTTGGATTTTGGCAGCAACAAATCGATAGGTTAGCTTCTCATGATTAACTATTGTGCTGTTCCATAGATTAATTCATTTTCAGTTTATATCCCTCTGTATTTCCCATGAAAATGCAGTCATTCTACTGGATCCAGCAGATATTGAAACAAACGGTATACTCGGATGCACAAGTGGATTACTTTCAGCGACGAATTCACGGATTTCTGTTGATCACTGCTGGGATGATGGATTATATGAGATTGCTATTGGAAATGGTATAGTAAATAAATTATGCATGACCTAGTGCATGACTCAAGGGGTTGGTCACTCGGCACATTGTGCCCTGCACACATGCCGGCACTTCTCGGCACACATGCCGGCACAATTCGGCACACTTCTGGCCTAGGGGAAAGACACTGTGCAAACGAGAGTAACTTTTAGAAATTCTAAGTAACTCCTTTCACCAATAATCGACGAAATACTCCTAAAATTGCTAGAAAAGTGAGATATCGGGCAATATTGTTTTGATTTTGCGATAAATCAGGCAACATCCTAGTAAAAACGGGAGCAATCCGGAGAAATTCTGAGCAACTCTGTGAAGGGAAATGTACTCTCCAGCACTGCGTCTTGCTCCAAGCTTCTGGCACACATGGGCACAACAACTTTGTGATATAGAATTAATCTGCCAAAATACACAGAAAAAATGTGTAATATTACATCTGAACTGCTGCAACCCGATCAATACGTCGGTTGCATGAATATTACATTGGACGATGTACACATGAGAACAAAAGATTTTACATCAAAACGATGTAATCGTGCATAGGAATCGTGATTACATTGATTATCTTGGGGCAAGACACTATGCTGGAGACTTGGGGCAAGACACTGTGCTGGAGAGTACATTTTCCTTCACAGAGTTGCTCAGAATTTCTCCGGATTGCTCCCGTTTTTACTGGGGTGTTGCCTGATTTATCGCAAAATCAAAACAATATTGCCCGATATATTGCTTTTCTAGCAGTTTTAGGGGTGTTTTTCGACAAATTTCATCGATCATTGGTGAAAAGAGTTACTCAGAATTTCTCAGAGTTACTCTCGTTTGCACAGTGTCTTGCCCCTAGGCTGGAGAGTAAATTTTCCTTCACAGAGTTGCTCAGAATTTCTCCGGATTGCTCCCGTTTTTACTGGGGTGTTGCCTGATTTATCGCAAAATCAAAGCAATGTTGTCCGATATTTCGCTTTTCTAGCAGTTTTAGGGGTGTTTTTCTACAAATTTCGTCGATCATTGGCGAAAAGAGTGGCTCATAATTTCTCAGAGTTACTCTCGTTTGCACAGTGTCTTGTCCCTAGCACGCCCCTTTTGCTGATGTCACTTCACCCAACTAGCGAATCGAATTCGTTAGCTGGGTGGAGGTTGTGGCTCAACGAGCGAGTTCCGGCTGTACTGCAAAAGTAGTTGAAAAGTGTACCATTACATTGCAATAATTGAAAGAGAAAGTGAACAGAGAGAGCCTCTCAAATGCAGATAGGACCTAGGGGCAAGACACTGTGCAAACGAGAGTAACTCTGAGAAATTCTGGGTAACTCTTTTCATCAATGATCGAAGAAATTTGTCGAAAAACACCCCTACAACTGCTAGAAAAGCGAGATATCGTGTAATATTACGCGCAAACCCCAAAATTTTATTCCCACCTTTGGGTTTCCGCGCCGAAGACCCAGCGCCAGATTCGGCGACAAAGAATCGCCGGGCAGTTGGCAATCCTGATATTTGACGGCGGTCGCCCGTTAGTCATGGGAGTGGATTGTTGTCACGCAAATAGAGCTTTTCGCTGAAAATGCATGTGTATTGAGGTTTTGTTGACAGATTTTCTGCTGTGTTAGTGTGAAATTCAGTGATTTCCTGTATCGCGTAAGCCTTCGCTGGTAGGAAACGTCATGTTGCTCAGCGAAGCAAGGAAAATTTTCAGTGAAAAAAGCAATATTGTTTTGATTTTGCGATAAATCAGGCAACACCCCAATAAAAACGAGTGCAATCCTGAGAAATTCTGAGCAACTCTGTGAAGGAAAATGTACTCTACAGCACAGTGTCTTGCCCCAAGGTCTTGCCCCTAGGGTATATTCAACCTTGAGTTTTGGTTGCAAATATGATGTTTATTTACCTGTATTTTTCATTTTTTTTTAATAAAAACAAGGATTGGTAAATTCGCCTCACTCCATTCATATTCACTCCTCTTTGCTGAAGCGAATCGAGAAAGATGCAGCAAACGGATAGTCGTGATCAAACGCGCAACCCCATCACCACACAGAAAAAACTGTTGTGTAATATTACATCCGAACTGCTGCAACCCGATCAATACGTCGGTTGCATGAATATTACACAGGACGATGTACACATAAGAACAAAAGATTTTACATCAAAACGATGTAATCGTACATAGGAATCGTGATTACATCGGTTATTTAGTACATCGGAATGAGTTACATCGGGCAGGTTGCATTTATTTTTTGCTGTGCAGTGGGAAGCTAGGGGCAAGACACTGTGCAAAGCGGGGGAGTGGGAAGCGAGTGATGCGCAAGCTGCTTGACATGGATATTCGTGGCCGATCGTTACAGTTTGGATCGCAAGCGAATGAATGAATGGCGAATGGTGACGAATGCTGGTGAGCGATCGAAGCGGCTATTATTATAACTAGAAGAGAATTTCTGCATGTAGGGTAGCGAACTTGGTAGCGAACCACTTGGGCAGCGGCCGTTATTTTGGGCACTCTTCGCTATAACTCAGTCAATTCCAAACCAATTGACTTGAAATTTTGTACACGGCTAGATACTACATGTATCTCATTGCGTTCCAAAAATTGTGCCAATTGCTTTAGAATTGGATGAGTTATAGCAGAAAAGTGCCCAAAATAGGACCCCTGCCGAGATGGTTCCACTTCCCTAATGCATACGTTTTTAGTGTATTGTTGTTGAAATGCTAGATTAGCAAAGAAAATGATAAACATTTTTGAAAACTTCAAATATTCGTACGCGCAATATCACTCACGAATCGCATCACCTCTCCATCGCTTGCGATGCGAATGTGGACGAATATTTAAATTCTATGTATGGCTTCCCACCGTTCGCCGGTGTTTGCTGTCGTTGCTGACAAGCAAACACACAAACTAAAGCGACAACCGTTCGCTGCTGACTGTATTCGAGTGTGGAAGAAGATAAAAAGTGGAAATCAGGAACCCTGCATAAAAACAAAAATGCTACAAGAATGTGTTTAAATAATTTTAATATGTGCCTCAAACATATAAGGCTGATACAAATTTAATTTTGACTTTTTGTCTCCCCCCCCCCTTCAAAAATTTTTGGCTCAAAAAGGGCATTTTGAGGGGGCAGATAAAAAATAGTTATCAAAATATCGAGTCTTGCTAAAAAATCTTTAACAAATCCGATGAGTTTTTAATATTTTTCTGATTAAATGCTTTATTATTTTTATCCCCCCCCTCGACCAGCCAAAGAGTGGTGGGACAAAAAGTGAAATAAATATTTGTAACGGCCAAGGAATAATCCTACATTATTATAATAAAATGCAGTTAAGCTACAGCAGCAAGGATTCGTTGGTCGGTTTTTCCTCCTTGGTTTTCAATAAAACCTCGTTGAAAACGATGCTGATCTACGGAAGCCCAATCCATTGGAGTTTTCGCAATTCTGTAGGAGGGCCAGTAAAAAAGCTTGGTTAAAAGAGAATCAGTTATTTGTTCATTTATCTTACCTTTGTCAAGGAATAAAATCGATATCGTGACTCCTCGCAATACTTTCTGGTTTCTAGATCCACAGCAGCACGAATCCGTATCCAGCTTTTTACGCTGTAGTGAGGGGTGATTCATTTTTGACGGATCTTGCCGACAGCCCTTGCAGCATCACAGTTGCCGAAAATTTCAGTTCATTGCTCCAGATTTGTCAAAAATTTTCACCTGATCTTACCATTGTTACCAGCAAAACAAATACAATGCGGCGTCCTTAAAAAATAGTTGCAGTATTGAAAGAATTGCCTGAAGATTTCCGGAACGGATTTGGTGGGGAAATTCTTAGTAGGATTCTTGGATGGAAATGGTGGAAGAGCCCCAAAAATAAACTCCAGGAAGTTTCTACTCCTCTTCATGGAGATTCCTTCGGATCGGGAGCATTAGGAGTTACTTCTTGGGATTACCTCCAGATGTTGAATTGTTGAAGGTTTTATTGGTTCATAAGGATTGGAAAAAAATACCATAGGATTCTCGGAATGATCTGCTTTACAATTCCGCGAGGGAAACTGCTGGAGGTTTCTAGGAAGGAAATAGTAAACTTGTTCAGTGGGAATTTTAGATTCCTTCAGAAGTTCGCTATGGAGATTCCATCAGGAATTCCCATCAGAGATTTCCCATGATATTCGACCGGAGATTTATCCAGTAATTCCCTGCGGGAACTCCTCCAGAAATTCCCACCGATGATTGGTTCAGAAAGTCCAACCGACGATTTCCCCAGGAAGTCTAATCAGGGATTGGTGCAGGAATCCCCTCCCGATTCCCTTAGTGGGACTTCCTGGAGCAGTCATCTGTGGAAATTCGTGAAGCTATATCTTCGGTGAGAATTCCTGATGTAATCCTAAACGGACACCTACACGACCCACAACCCGGTGACAAAGAGGAGTAAATCCGTAGCTACAGACGGAAATTCAAGAAAAGTCCATGTTTCGGAAGGGAACCTGGTCAAATAGGAAGCGAAGGTATTCCAGATTCGCAGAGTGACTCCGATGAACATATCGTGCCAAACAGAACAGCCGGGAATCCCGCGTGTAACCCTGGTCAGTGAAGCGAAACCACACCAAGATCATGAGGACAAAGTGAAGCTGTTCCGGGTCCGCATATTACAACTCGTGCAATTCCGGCAAGGTTGGGACGATCGGGCAGCAGCAAGGCACCAGGCAGCATCATCACGGCCCCCGCACTGACACCATACACTAATTAGGGCCATATGGACGATAGGAATGTCGTAATAAAATACTTCAATCGTAATCCATTGTTTTTCGTCGTCTTGCGAAGCCTCGGCGGTAAAAGTGAACCAGGAGTCTACAGTTTAAGGTGGCGGGCAACGATCAAAAATCTAAAACGAAATAAATTTTGAATTTCGACAAATGTTATTTACTAGCCGGAAAAGTTCATGGTGAAAATGTTTGACAATTCGGGAGCAATGAACTGAAATTTTCGGCTACTGTGATGCTGCAAGGGCTGTCGGCAAGATCCGTCAAAAATGAATCACCCCTCACTACAGCGTAAAAAGCTGGATACGGTGATTATACAATGAAAGTCACCAACGACCGAGAATGAATATTGTTGAAACTTACCTGGAAACCGATGCGTACGAAAAAGTTTTACACACTAAGATCAGCTCGGTATTTTTCCCATCTTTTTACTGAGTTCTCAACAGCAGATTTAACTCGGTACGCTCGGTTGTTTCTTTTGCGGATATTCTGTAAATGAGTTACCGAGCTCAGATAATGAACTGTCAAAACTTACTGATACACGGTAAATATCATTACTGGTGAACGGTAAATACGATAACCGAGTGTACCGAGATAAATCTGCTGTTGAAAACTCAGTAAAAAGATGGAAGAAATACTGAACTCAGTGAAAAAATTACTGAGCTGGAACATCTGAATCTTAGTGTGTACGAGTTGTTACAAGAGTTGTTGGCAAATTCATGCAATCTAATGCAAATGGCGTTGTTTATGCACTAAACACCGAGCCAGCGATGGGCTGTTGATGACAGAATCGAGCAATCTAAGAATTTGGTAATTTCAAACCAAAACCGACATCATTTTTCCTCCAACCAAAATTTTAGTTGAACTCGATGCGTTGATTTGGTTGAATCATCCTGAAGTTTTAGTTTGTTCCTTGGTTTGACATCAATAATTAAAGAACCTGACATTTGGTAAAAACAAACTACGGTTTTATTGAAGATAACTATAAACTTGGTTTGAAACAACAAATGACTCATATTGTTTGCTTATGGTAGATACAACCAATCAACATTATTGATGGCAACCAAATTAGTGACTTTGAATTAATCAAATGTTACTTGATGTTAACAAAATTTTAAGTTTATTGAGCAACAAATATTTTGGTTGTTTCAAGCTGCGTTGATTTTTCTCCGTGAACAAGGTTTGACGTTGGTTTCTTGGGGCAAGACACTGTGCTGGAGAGTACATTTTCCTTCGCTCAGAATTCCTCCGGATTGCTCTCGTTTTTACTGGGGTGTTGCCTGATTTATTGCAAAATCAAAACAATATTGTCCGATATCTTGCTTTTCTAGCAGTTTTAGGGGTGTTTTTCAACAAATTTCGGCGATCATTGGTGAAAAGAGTTACTCAGAATTTCTCAGAGTTCTAGAGTTCGATTTGAATAGGTCGTATGTGCTTTCGTCGATATAAAAATCGATTAGTTTATTTTAGTTACTGTAGCAATATTGATTATTTTTCGAGGACTTTTAGTGATTGAACGGAAAGCCTGTTTTGTAAGGAATCGACTGTATGTATAAGTTTTGTTTAATTTCAACAGCTTTCGCTTCAATAAGCGAATCCAACTGATTGAATTTAATATCGACGAAAGCACATACGACCTATTCAAATCGAGCTCCAGAGTTACTCTCGTTTGCACAGTGTCTTGCCCCTAGGTTGGTTTCTTCGTATTTTACAGTGATCATCCCTATTTCAAAACTGCTCGACGTCGGAAATTTGTGCCTGTCGCGAGTTCAACCCTGGCGTTCAGTTCGTCCCTTCGTCTGCTCGACGCCGACGGCGATCAGCTGCAAAGCTCCCGCAACAACTGTCAAAGCCCAAACTTCGGTCACATTGCAGAGGTGAGGAGAATGAGGGTGAGGGTGAGGGTGAGGGTGAGGAGATGCGAGGGAAATGTTTGTACAAGTTCACAACCACACGCAATACCGTGATTTAGCATACGGGCCAAATTGCGTCACACGGCCGTGTTTACCCTTTCCACTACGCTGTATCGAAGCTTGTGCCTCACCTTTGTGTTCAGCTGTCTGGAAATGGATTTTATTTTAGTGCTTAGCGAAAAAACGCCATCAGCGGAACCCACTGCTGAGTCCGTCTCGTGTATTTTTTAGATATTAGTAGAAATTTCTTTACTGTTTGCCGACGATTCTCCTGTGCTATTTTGATAAATATTTGCTGGAGCAAATGCAAAACAAAGTGTACAGTGCGTGAAATGTGATGCTCTAGAGAGGAAAAAGTGTTTCGTGAAAAGTGCGCCGCGATCGTGATTTTACGGGAAGAAAGTGGAACAAGAACCTGCAGGTCGCAAACGACAGGTAAGAAGAATTTTCCTCCGTCTACTCTGGATGTTTCCATATGGTGGCGGTGGGTGAGGGGATCTCTTTCCCGATTCGCTAATTTGATGGGTCATCTGAGCTAGCCTAGGCAGACAACGAGCGGCTGCTCCTAAGTTGCACAATGTTCGTCTGCGGAAATTTATACGCGCATTCCAGAACAAGAGACGCAAAATGGCTCTCGCTGGGAGGAGGCTCTACTACTCTGTAGCTGTTGTTGGCTGTCGGTCGCTGGTAGCCGGAGGGCTGATCATCATCGCACCGCCGCGGTCATCCGTCTTTCCGTCTGATGCGTCTATTTGTTGGTGTGGTGTGTCATCATTTCACCATCATCATCGTTTGGCGGCTTGCCCTAGACGGGTTTGATCTCCCTTCGTCACTGTGCGGTTCTTCTGTTTTGGATTTCCTTTCTTGTTGGAATAGCTCAAAGAATCGGAATGGTTCTCGTAAAGTCATCGTAAGACAGTCATCATTGAAATATGTAATTTGATCATCTTACAATAATTGTACATATTATTATAATGTATGTAAGTACAGATATGTTCCATCTTTATCAACACTCAAAGCATAAACTTTTCTTTCGTTTTATCGATAGTTTATCGTTTATAAGTTTTATCGATAGTTTATTCCTTTAGCGAATTTATGGTTTTAGTCTGTTAAGAGCTAGTTCTTTTAGGACGTTCAGTCTGGGATTCAGGAGTTCCATCATGGGATTTCTTCAGAAACTCCTGAAGGCTTTCCAAAAGAAATAACGCCTGGAAGATTTATGCACGGAGCACCTCAGGAGGGCTCCCAGAAATAACTCCTGGAGCATTTTCAGAAGAATATGATGAATGATTTGAATAATCCCTGAGGAATTCTTGAAGAAATCCCTGAAGCAGTTCCTGAAGGAATCTCTGGAAGAAATCCTGAAGGATTGCATGAGGCTATTCCTGAAGGAAGGCCTGGATGAATTTCTGGAAGAATGCCTAGAGGAATCCTAAGTGAAATCCCTGAGTTAATTCCTAGAGAAATTCTTTGCGAAATCCCTGGAGAAATTGCTGCAGAAATTCCTAGAGGAATTCCTGCATAAATTTTGGAGAAATTCTTAAGGAAATACTTGGAGGAATCTCTGAAAAGAAATTTGTGGAGGAATTCCTGGGGGAACATCTGGAAGAATTCCTGAAAGAATACCTAGAGGAATACTTAGGAAGTCCCTGGTAGAATCCTAGGCGAAATCCATGGGGAATTCTCTGAATTAATTCCTGGAAAAGATCCTGAAAGATTTCTGCAGAATTTCTGAAGAAAATACTGGAGGAATTGCTGTAGAAATTTCTGAAAGAATTCCTGAATAAACTCCTCGAGGATTATCTAGAGGAATTCCTGGAGGGATTCCTAAAGAAATTTCTTGAAGAACTGGAGAAATCCCTGTAGGATTTTTTGAAGGAATCTCCAGAGAAAATTTCTAAAGGAATCCCTGCATCAATTCCCAAAGGAATCCCTGGATGAACTCCTGGAGGAATTCCAGGAAGAATTGCGGAAAAATCTTAGGAGATATTTCTGAAGGAATTCCAGAGAGATTTTTTAAGAAATCCCAAAAAGTATTCAAGAAATCGCAGAAAGAATTCTTGGAGAAATTATGAAGGAAACCTAAGCAGACTTCGTGGAGGAACTCCTAGAGGAATCCCTGTAGCAGTTCCTAAAAAAATAAAACCCAGTAGAATCCCGGAAGTAATCCCAAGCGGAATTCTCAAGGGAATCTCTAAACAATTCCTGGATTATTTCCGGAAGGAGTTCCTGGAGGTATCCTTGGAGGAATTTTTAAATTAATGGCTGGAGTTGTTCCTGAATGAATCACAATAGAAATTCCCGAGAGAATCCCTGGAAGAATTCTTGGAAGTATACTGCCTATGATCGCATATCAGTCCCATATTTGCTGGGTTTCCTATTCATATGGGACAATTATGCGATCATAGGCAGTATATACCACCAGGAGAAATACCTGAGGAAACCCATTGAGGAATTCCGGAAGTAATCTCATCTCAAATCCGTGAAAAAATCCGAAGGAATCCATGTCTGCTGTAATTTGAGAAATGCTTGGATGGGCTCTTAAAACATTTTTTGTGCAAAATGTTTGAGGAATTCCTAGATTAATTTTTGAATAATCTTTGGTAAAATTCCTAGATAAATTTTTGAATAATCTTTGGTAAAATTTTATGAAAAAAATCCTTTGGGAAATTCCTGCTACAATACTTCGGATAATTCCAGATAGTATTATAGGAGCAATCTCTAACAGAGTTTTTGAAGGAATATATGGAGAAAACTCTGAAGAAGCCTCTGAAGGAATACCTACAGAAATAATCAACAGGATCTCTGCTGAAATTTCTTTGTGAATCCTTGGAGAAATCTCTGAAGGAATGCTCGAAAAAAGCAATGGAACAATCACTGGATGAAGCTCCGGGAGAAATTCCCGGAGGAATGTCTGGTGAAATCCCTACAGGAATTTTTGAAGGGATCT
This sequence comes from Aedes albopictus, assembly GCF_035046485.1. NCBI lineage: Eukaryota > Metazoa > Arthropoda > Insecta > Diptera > Culicidae > Aedes > Aedes albopictus. The sequence continues at coordinate 457,046,942 of NC_085137.1, read as the reverse complement.
CTGGATGAATTCATACTGGAGTCACTGAAGAAGGCTATGCCAATGACTCCTGCTGCACAAATGTCAAAAAGAATTCGACAGAAATTCCTTGAAAAACTTTAGGGTGAGTCGCAGCAGGACTTCCTGCAAAAATACCAGAAGTAACTTTTTGAAAACTCTTGAACTTCTGTTCACATTTTAGGAAAATGTTCGAATGAATCCCAGAAGTAAAAATCTAGGGAAACTCCAGTAGAAACTCCTGCAAGAAACTGGCTCCAATCAGAAAGATTGTCTTGGGAAAATTAAAAAAATAATCTTGGTAGAACTCCCGTATAAAACGCTGAAAGAGGAACTCCTTAGAAATTTTGAAAGGAACATCTTGGTGAATCTCAAAAGCAACTCGGGAGGAGTTTCAAGGAGATGTCTTGGTTAAAGCTCCGAATGATTTTCGTAATGGATTTTGAATCCTGGTGGAATTGCTGAAGGAATTTTCTAAATAAAAAACTTCTTTAAACTTGGACATCTGAAATCTGAAGAAATTCCACCCAGGGGTCAGAAACTCTTTCTTTGAAAAATGAAATCTAATCGAATTTCAAGAGATAGCCAAGTGGATTAGTATTAGATAACCTAGATAAATTCCAGTAGTGAAGTGGACCTGGTGTGATGATTAAATCGCGTGACGACAAACTTACAAAATGTGAGTTTTTAATTCGGAAGGGAAGTGAAGCGTGGGTCCCGAGATCAATTAGCCTAGGGCTAATCTCTTTAATACATATTAAAAAAAATCCCACTAGGAACTTTTTGGGGAAACCTAAAATGAGTTCTGGAAAAGTATCCCAGAAGACATTTCAAATTCCTCGAAAGTTTGCTATGGATTAGTCTAGGAATTTCACGAGTTCTTTTAGTATTTTATTCAGAATTTTTCATATTCTTCTTCTTTGTGACTCTACGTTCCCGCTGAACTTGGCCTGCCTTACCTTCAACTTCAACTTGTTCTTTGAGCACTTCCACAGTTATTTATTGAAGGGCTTTCTTTGCCTACCATTGTATGAATTAGTATATGCGAGACAAGGACCATATGATACACTATGCCCAGGGAAGTCGAGAAAAGTTTCTGACCAGGACAGGACGGGAATCAAACCCGCCGTCTCCGGATTGGCGATCTTTAGCCTTATCCAAAAGGCTAATTGGAGTACCTTTCTTATGTTATCTTACATAGTTCTCAAATAGTTTTTTTTTATTTTTGTTACATGTAAGTTGACTTGTAGGAATTAATTTTCAGAATGTTGAGGAATTCTTAAAAAAAAAAACATCCTAAAAAATCCTAAGAAATCTTTCAACATTGGTCACGGGAGTTATTGACGAGCTCTTCAAGTTATTGTTTGAGTAATTCCAGAACTTTCAATAATAAATCAAAAATTGTTCTGGATTGTTTTTTTAATTGCCTCTACGATACATTTGTCAATGGGGCACGTTCGGTGGAGTGCTTGATTTATAGTAATGAGCTGAATTTTAGTATGGTGAGATTCTACGTTTCTGTTGTGAAATGGTGCAAACAGCGTGGGTATTGTGATTTCTTGGATCATTGAGTTGTTGAAGTGGTGGTGGTTTTCAGCGGTGATCAATTTTTTTGGTCTAGGCACATTTTGGAGTTCCTCTGGGAATTCATCTCAAAGCTCCCTCGGAAATTTCCAGTGGATCTCCACTGAAAAATCCTTAACGAGTTTTTTTTTTTGGTTTTTATTTTTGTGTATTTTAACTAGTTGCTAATTCTACACTCGCCTTAACGAGTTCCTCTGGGAACTCCTCCAGACAATTCTCCGTAAATTACAGGAGGTTATTCCTAGAATTCTTCTTGAAGTTCATTCGGGAATTCCTCTAGGAGTTCCTCTGGCAATTCCTCTAGGGGTTACTCCGGGAATTCCTCTAGAAGTTGTACTAGGAATTCCCCAAAGAGTTTCCACTTTTACTTTTAGAGTACGTTACTTCTCTAGAAGTTCTACTGGGAATTTCTTCAGAAGTTTCACTGTGAATATTTCGGACTGCCAACCACTGGTTTTTTTTTTTCAAGAGATTTTTCACTTAGGATTTCTTCAGGAGTTTATCCCCTGGAATTCGTTGATGATTCTCGTGATTCTTTCAGAAGTTATTTCGTTGAAATCTGTTCAAGATTTCATTCTCCTATTTTTTTCAAGATTTGCTTCGCTGGAATTACCCCAAGAGTTTTTCTTTTAGAATCTCTTTAGGAGTTAGGTATTACTCAGGCATTTTACCTGATGCTCTCTTTCTGTTATTCCTCCATGAGTTCCTCCACTGGAGCTTATCGGTGTTACTCCCTTGCTATTCTCCGATGTTTCGTTGTGATTGCTCAAAGAGAACTTTCACTGGGGTTCCTCCTGTTCCTGTTCCTGTAGTTCCTGTTCTTCATATTCTTTTTCAGGAGCTTTTCTCCTGGAATTTATCGAAGAATTTATTTCACGTTCCTCTTTCTTAACTCTCTTCACTGAGATTTCTGCAAGAGTTCTTAGATAGTTCATCTGGAAGTACCTCCACAGGGATATGTACCTCCCTGTTTCTTTCTTGGATTTTTCAGGATTACTCTGGGATTTTATTTCATAAGTGTCCTGGAATAACTCAAAGGTACCTTCTTGGAGTCTTCCCAATTCCCCAAGATTTTTTCAAGAAGTGTAATATCTTCCAGTATTTCTATTAAAATCCTTTATGTATTTAAAAAAATACACTACACTACACCGTCTTCAACCAGAGTTTGCATAGATTGAACGATAACTAACATGAGACAACGGACAACACACGAAACATCCAGGGGTTCAGTTGAGAATTTCCCGTTTGACGAAAAGTTTTCACCGACTGGAGCGGGATTCGAACCCACACTCCGAGGCTTACGAAACGCCTAGACGGCTGACGCCGCTAACCCAACGGTCACGAAGCCCTCAAGTAACTTCTCCGTAATTTCACCCTGACCATCTCCAGAAGTTACTGCGAAAATTTTTTCAAGTTGTGTTGTGAACTGTTTTCCGGAGTTTTCCGTAAGCTTTTTCGTAGTTCCCCTGTTTGAAAATATATCACAAAGACGTGTAAGGCCTTGTCTGAAATATGGCTAGTTTCCACCTGGTAAGTACTGTGTAAAAAGATAGGACAAGTAATGGTCAAGTAAAACTTTTGCAATCAAAATTACTTAAGCGTTCGCAGTTGATAAGTAATTCGCAGCCAGAAAGATTTGCCAACAGATGGCACTGTCATGCGATGCTGTCAGTCATGTTGTTAATTTTCCGTACGGAATAATATGTCGATGTATTATTCCGTGAGTAAAAGTGACATTTCTCTTTCTTTTTTTGTTTCTTCTTTCGCACCAAAGACATCAGTGTGCATTAAGCTGTTAGTACACAGGGGCCTTAAGCCTGTAGTACACAGGGTCAAATATTTGACAAGGAAAAAACTCAAGAAACAACATCAGTTTGAAGCGGGAAACGCAATGGGGCCTGCCGAGCGGCCTGCAACGGAATGCGGAAGCACTGCAGTATGTACTTAAAAAAAATCCGCAAGTATGCCGCTACGGCAAAACACAATGAGTGCGGATTAACTGCGGTTAGTTTTAAAACAATTTCAGTTCGGTGAATATGTTTGTTTCCTGGAAGAAGGGAATTATGTGAGAATCTGCAGCATTGCTCTTGATCTGTCTTGCTCTACCGAAAGAAATCTGAGGTTTCCTTGTTATCGAAAATTCCTAAAAGAGTTCTTTCAGGAGTTTCCCGATGATTCCTCTAGAATGCCCCCAGGAGTTCACGGGGATTCATCCAGAAGTTCTCCTCAAGTTCTTCTTTCAGGAGATTATCAGGAATTCCTCTGGAGTATCCCGGATATTCCCGTAGGAGTTCCCCGGGAATTCCTCAAGGACTGTTCCAGAAATTCCTCCAGGGATTCCCCAGAAAATTAATCAGAAATTCTCAGGTGCTTCCTCCAGGAAATCCCCGATAAAACTTCCGGGAGTTCCCCGGGAATGCCTCCAGAAGTTCCCAGTTAGTTCCTTCAGGAGTTCGCCGCGAGTATATCCAGGAGTTCCCCGTGGATTATTGTAGAAATTCTGCAGAAATTCTTTTGGAATTCCCCAATGAGTTTCCAAGAAATTCCTCCAGGAGTTTTCCAGGAACTCATCTAAAATTACCTCTGAAATTCCCGTGCAATTCTTCCAGAATTCCTGCAGGACTTCCCCAGAGGGATTCTTGGAGGAATTTCCCGAAGGAATTTCTGGAGCAATCACCAAAGGATCTTCTGGAGCAAATCTCCAGAAATTTCTTCTGAGATTTCTCCAAAAATTTCTCCGGAGATTCCTCCAGGAATTCCTCCGGAGATTCCTTCAATAATTCTTCCGGTGATTCCTTCAGGGATTCCTTCGGAGGTTTCTCTAGGAATTCGTCCGGAGATTTCTCAAGGAATTCCTTAGGAGATTCCTCCGGAAATTCTTCTGGATATTTCTCCGGGAATTTCCCCGGAGATTCCTCCGGAAATTCTTCCGGAGATTCCTCCAGGAATTCTTCCGGAGATTCCTTTAGAAATTACCCCGGAGATCGCTCCGAGGAATCCACGGAGAAATCCTCTGAGGAATTGCTGGAAGAATCCTCAGAGGAATTCCTGGAGGAATTCTCGGAGGAATTTTTGGAGGAATACTCGGAGGAATTCCTGAAGGAATCTCCGGAAGACTTCCAGAAGGAATTTCTTCAGAAATCTCCGGAGGAATTCTTTGAAGAATATCCGGAGGAATTCCTGGAGGAATTTTTGGAGGCATTTCTGGAGAAATCTCCGGAAGGTTTTCCTTGAGGAATTTCCGAAAAAAAATACTGCAGAAATCTCCGGAGGAATTTCTGAAGGAATAATTGGAGAAATCTCAGGAGGAATTCCTGGAGGAATCTCCGGATGAATATCTGGAGGAATCTTAGGAGGAATCTCCCTGATGCCACTCATGGTGTAATCTTAAAAGAAAATCCTGGAGAAAAACCAGAAGAAACTATAAGAGGAACCCATAAAGTTACTTCTACAGGAGACTTAGAAGGAGCTTCTGGAGAAATCCCGGAAGAAGTTGCTGGAGCAAGGATTTCCCAGATAAATCTGATAAACAATTCCTGGAGAAATCCCAAAAGGAATTCTTTGAGGATTCATATAAGAAACGCCCGGAGAAAACCTAGAGAGATCCCAAATAGTTCTATTTTAGAAAAAAAAAAATTGGAGGATGGTTCAAAAAAACTCCTGGTAGAATCTTAGAATACACCTCTGGACACCAACTCCTAGAAATTCCCATGCCATTAATTCTTGAAAAAAAAATAGTTCCTTCATGAAGGGTTTTTCGTAGAAATTCCAACGAAAATCTCAGACATTTTATGAGAATCCCCGGCGAACTCCTGGTGGATGTTCCGGTGGAACACATGGAAGAATTTCAAGAGGATTTTCACCGAAATCCCAGAGAAAAACTGACGTACGGAATGCCAGAAGATTCATCGCAAAAAATCCTTCGTGGATCTTCATAAAATTTCCCGTAATGCTTTGTCCCAGTATTTCTTCAAGAACTCCATGAAGTAACCGCCAGAGCCCCAGCAGAATTCCTTCCCCCGTAGTCCGAACCCCTAAATTGCAGAATTTATAATTAGTATCTATCCATAGTTCTCGCTGTAATACAGTGATAGACATTCGTTTAGCCGAGAACAAAAAAAGTGTCAGGAAACTCATACAAAAGATTTTATGATAAAACTTTTTTATCGTAGTAATAGTATATCTAGTACAGTTTTATGAAAATGTGATACATTAAACTTACATATACACTGAAACAAAACCGAGGGTAAAAACCCTTCCAATTTCATTTTTTGCCTAGACATTCGTTTAGCCGAGGTAAATGAAAAATTGGTTTTCAATAGATTTTTTGCAACTTCGTGAGTATATTTCGAGAATATACTCCAAGGCATTTAGTTTATGACGTGTTAGCAAGATATTTGACCTTGAAAGTTTATTTATTTGTGAAATTCAGAGAAATATTATAAAAAAATGTCCCGATAAGGAGAAGCGACGATAAACAAATTTATTTAAGAAAACTGATTTCTGTTAACACTCAAACGTAAGCTAGATTAGCAGTTTTGAAAATATGGCACAGAATTATTGTCAGAAATGTTCAAATTATTGCATAAAATGTCATGAAAATAATAAGTATATTGGTTTTTGGTTGGTTAAACTTTAAAATGGGATTGATAAAAGCTAAAATAAATAGTTCTGCATTGAAATAAATACGTGCCCTAATGCCTGTGAAGTATACCTGTTTGATACTACCATTACTAAATAAGTTAGAAGACTGCAAAGTGAAAGAACTGCAAGAAGTGTCAGATTTTGTGTACCCTGTTTATTCAAAAGCAGTTGCTCATACAAAAATGCAAGATTTGGTTAAATAATTGGCTTATTTCATTCAATCTGAAGAAATATATTGTAAATGAGTCTTAGTTGTGAACCACATTCATTTTTAACATGATTTATTTGAAAGGAATGTCTAAATTATGAAACAAGTAGTTCATGCTAGAAATTTGAATACCTTCGGTGCCATTTCTCGAAATATGAACCGTCCAATGTATATCATTTCAGCCAGAATACAGTCTAGAAGATATTGGGAGCTATTAGAAGACGTAATAGTAGTAAACGCTGTGATTTATGCAAGTGAAACCATCATATTTCATCAAAACAATACTTAAATACGTGATTTTTTGATGGTTTGTGTTATTTTTTTCTGTTAAAAACGTTGTTTTTTGCAAAATTTCAACCTGCTTTGGTCATAAAACTTTCATTAGATTCTTTTGAAACACTTCCGATAAAAATCACTACATCAAATCTCAATTGAGAAACATTTAAAATATTATGACATATTTATATGAGATGCATGCAAAATTAATATGGCAACACTTCCAAAAACGATCTAATTCATGATTTACTAATCGATCTATAATGCAGATCACCATATAAAATGACTTTGTTGGATATTTTTCGAAATTTGATAGTTTTTTATTATGGAATTCTAAAAATTGTACAATTCGGCTAAACGAATGTCTAGGCAAAAAATGACATTTGAAGGGTTTTTACCCTCGTTTTTGTTTCAGTGTATATGTAAGTGTGATGTATAACATTTTTATAAAACAGTACTAGATATACTATCACTACGATAAAAAAGTTTTATCATAAAATCTTTTGTATGAGTTTCCTGGCACTTTTTTGAATTTTTTTTGGCCTCGGCTAAACGAATGTCTATCACTGTACCATTGAAAGTTCCTCCAGAGTCCCAGCGCAATGTTTTCATTATTATTTTCCTTGGAAATTTTCACAACTCCGTTGGAATCTCACTATCTAGATTTTCCCCAGAAGTTATTGAAAAAGTACATTTCAATTTCAATAATATTTCCTGAGGAAACGAACGAAGTCCAAATCGTAAAGAACCTGGTGCCCTTTTCTTCACATCCTTATTACAGCATCGTTTCGTTAAAATGCTGTCAGTTAAACAAATGTCAAAATACTTACGGAAAAAGGTGAAATTTTACTTGAGCGCTCTACTTGGCAACAGGAAATTTAGCTATACATTAAAGATCATAAACTCCGAGAATAATTTGCGGATGAAACCACAGGGAGTTTTCGGGGAACTCAGGAAGCAATTCCTCGAGAAACTTCTAATGGAATTACTGAAGAAAATTCAAAAGAAGTTCACGGAAAAACTTCTTAACGATACTTTTGGTAAATACACTGGAAAAAAAAACTCGTGTTTACGCAGGAGGGATAGTCGAAGTAGCACCAGTTAGATTTTCGAAGATATTTTTAAAGGTTTTACTGGAGGAACTATGACAAGGTTTTCCGTTCTAAAGGATTCTCCAGAGAATCTTCGTGAGAAATTCGCGAGGAAGTCCTGAAAAAAAAACTCCGGAAGCAATTTCCGGAGGAACCAAGAATTTCAAGTGAAACTCTGAAAAGAATTTCTGGAGAAACTCTGGAAAAAAATCTCGGAACAACTCCTGAAGGATCTCTGGATGTGATTCTTGGAATATTTCCGGTAAGAATTTCTGGAGAGATCTTGATGGAAGTTTAGTTAAAAATCCGAAATCAATTCCTGGAAGTTCCTTAAAAGTAATTTCTAGAAGAGTTTTGTAAAAAAAAAATCCGGAAAAAACTCGAGAACAAATTTTTGGAGAAAATTTATATGAACTCCAGAAAAAAAGGCCACTGATAAATTGCATGAGGAATTCGCGGAGGAACTTCAGAAGGATATGCTCCGGAAAACTTCGGTGGAACTCCATGAGGTGCAAAAAGATTTCCATGAGAATCTTCGAAAGAAGTTCCCGGTGAAACCTTGTAAAGAGTCCCTAGAAAAACTTAGGAAGGAGTCATTGGAATTCCCGGTAAAACTGCGGAATAAAGTTTTGGAGGAACTCTGGAAAAAATACGCAGAAACTTCTGATGGATATCTGAAGAAAAGCTTTCGAGGAAAATATCGAAATTATTCTGGAAGAAATTCTTATAAGAATGCCGGAAGGAATCCTTGTAGGAACTCTAGAATGAACTTCCGAAAAAGAATCCTTGATGATGATGAAACTGGTTTTGTTAGTAGAATACCTGTAAGTAAAAAGAAAATCGTGTTAAGTACTGTTCCTTTAAATTCCACTAAGAATTTGTATCCTCTGACAGATACGTATTTCGACCTCAACTGTAAGGTCGTCTTCAGTGTCTTGTACTTGACTCGACTCAAGTAAATATTTCTTTTTACTTTTTGAAAAATCCTTGCAGAATTACGGAAATCATACCCTAAAATCTTCGGAAGAATCTCCTGAAGGAATTCCCTGATAAATCTAGGAACGAACCTCAAACTGAATTGCTCAAAAAAAATCGTAGTTCTCGCAGAAGCTCTCAAAGAGAATCACGGCAAAACTCCTGAAGAATTTTTCGGAACAACCAAATTTTTCGAAGGATTTTCTAAGGGACATTCTGGACGAACTCTGAAAGCATTTTGAAATATTTTCGTGAGAAACCGTCGGAAGAAGCTCTCGGTTCAACTTCGAAAACAGTTCCCGGAAGAAAGAGAAAGAGCCCTAGGAAAATTTTTTTACCGAAACATCGGATAAAAACCTGGATTAACGCCGGAAGCAATTTCAGAACGATCGCAGGATGAAATTCCTGTTGAGATTCCCAACAGACACGTCAATTGTGCACATACATCTCGGGGTCCCGACTAGAAGATTCTAACAAAAATATAACATAATTATAACAAACCATGATATGTATAACTCATTGTGATATAATCATGTTTATCATCTTTGGTGTTTAAAAATATTATAACTCAATTGTATCATATTGTGTTATAAATGTTGTTCAATAACTCATTGTGAAATAATTTAGTTTTGATTCCTTGACATTCAGAACATCATTTTACACAATTGTATCAAAATATGATAGAAACTAGTTTTCTTGAAGCTAAAATTTATATCATATTGTGTTAGAATTTTGATCTGATTATAACAAAATAGGTTATTATTTTGATTAGACCGGTATATTTTTTGTTTCGATTTCAATTATTTTAACATCATCCTGCATCTAGTTTATAACATAATGAGTTATAGAAAAAAATCATAACATCATAACACAATGTGTTATAAACTTGATATATTTTTCTAGTCGGGGTATTAGTTCATAAATAAGTGTAGTGACAATTGCGTTATTGACATGCACACATGCTCGAGGCATGGCACACGAGTTTGCTATTTCATTTTTACAGAGAATAGCAAACACCGGGTTTACAAACATCGTTCCACATACCTAACGTTGTTCTCAGTTGCGTAGCAGTCCTCGAAAGCGGCTTCATTGAGTTCGCCCTCGTTGGGTAACTCTGCCTCGAGATTCTGCGCGTATGCGGTGGCAACATCCGGTTGCTTCTGTCGCTCCAGATTATCTCGAGGCAGCCATTGGCCTCATACGTTGTTAATCTCGGAGAGTTTTCTTAAAAATAGCTCGTTAGCTCCCAGAATCCATATCAGTATTTCGGAATCCCTGTTTTCTAAGGATCTTTTTAGGAGTTTTAGAATTCAGAATTATACAAAAAGCATTCCAAGAACCTTGCAAAACATCTAAATAGTACCTTGTGAGCAAAACTATGCTGAAAATTTTCTCATTGTATTTAGTTACCTCATTGTTATTGCTTGATTATGAATGATTTTGTTGAACGATGCATAAAACATGTAAATAAGCGCAAGTCAATAACTCCGTTTCCTCTTTTCTCGTTTCTTTCCAGTGAATAATCTGTGAAACCAAATTACTGTTGTGAACGCCGGTTATAGTGAATAGTTTACAGAACCACACTGAAAACAAAACAACGCCGAACTCCAACAGTGATTAGTGATAGTGCAACTAGATATCCCACCCAACCGAAAGCAAAAGTGATTCCGGAACGAAGTACTGTGTTTACCGGGAGCAGGATGATTCACGGACATCCCCCGCAACCACAGCCGCCGCCGCAGCAGCAGCAGCAGGTGCATCCCCACATTGGACATCCGCTGCCACCTCCCGGTCCCGCGACGCATCAGATTCCTCCGCCGCCACCACATCTGACCCATCTGACAAGTGTTCCACCGCCGAATGTTCCTTCGCAACAGCAACAGCAGCAGCAGCAGCACCAACCGCCACCACCGCCGCAGGGCCGTGACCATGGTGGACCACGGTGAGTGTTACATTCTTTGTAATAGAGAACTTGTTCGTAGTTGTTTTGAGCACCAAATTAACGTTATCCGGGACAACATGGGTCATCAAAGTTTCTAAACATAAATAGAATTATATTGTTTTCTTTCTCTAATCTTCAATAGCTTGGCTTTAAGACGGCCAAAAGCTTTGTGAATTTTTCCTCTACATATCTTCTGCAGAGGTTTCTACAGGACTATTTCCAGAGCAAGTTCAGTGATTCCCCAGGAATTTCAAAAATATATTCATGGGCGTCTTTAGGAAACCTCCTAATGATTCCTTCGCGTCTTTCTCCAGTGAGATGTTTATGGAATTCATTTGTTCAATTGCGTTAGGGATTCTTCCAAGGATTCCTTAAAATATTCCTGCCGAGATTTCTTCAAGGACTTTCTTCAGGATTCATCGAGCAATTTTATTCCGGGATTACTCTCTTCCGAGATTCCTTCAATTATTCCTCCCGAGATTTCTCCCTCGATTTTTCCTAGGATTCTCCAGAGATTCCTCTAGAGATTCATTCCGGAATTCATCTCCAGAGATTGCTCCCGGGATTCCTACAGGTAATGACTTTGTATTTGTTCACCAGTAATGAAGAACATAATGCTGGAGCTGCCACCAGACATATTATAATTTTCCACAGACCTGGTCCATACGTTTTCTACTTTGATTACAGACTTTGCCTAACGAAAAACAACGGAACTAGACACCAGGCTGGAACGAACTCTGTACTAGGTAAACATGGTGCTTTTGAAGTAATGTACAATTCAAACACGAAGATATGTTTCATGATTCGATACACTTATCAGTATCGATCTCTGGAGATTTGACTGTATAATTAATTTAAAAAAATCGTTGACACCGCAACAGAAACGTAGTGTTAATGTGTTATTTCACTAATCTGCCGTTCTACGCACAATTGTCTCATGTACATGACGATTCCCATACAGCATACGCCAATTATGCGTAGAACACCAGTAAATCCGCTTCCAGGTTCCGACTGGATCAAACCTGAAGTAATGCGCAGACGACAGAAACACACCTCGAATGCAATAAAATGCACATTTTCTTTTGACATTTAATATGATGGATTGGCGTTCCCCGCTGAATTGGGTAAAGGCATTCAGCCTGCCAGACAGACCCCTCGCAGACACGTTGCAACGTCAGAGCAGACTAACCGACCACCAAATTACGCGAGGATCTCTCGCAGATAGAGTGAGAAAAAAAAGTGCAATGAAACGCATATTTATCCCTCCCATCGGCGGCAGTGCAGTTCTGGTTTTCGAGGGGCGATGCCCTGATGCTTCTGAAACTGTTGCACATCGCGCAAAATGCAATTATTTGCATAAACAAGGGAAAAGTTAAGAGAGGATTAAGGCTGACGCATCGAATTGAACAGAAAAAGGGTATAAAAACGTTTCGACGCACATCAGACGGCTGATTAAGGATGAATGCATAGCTGTTCAAAATGAGGTTTAAATCGGCCAATTTCTGTATAAATATATTAAATTGTGAGGTTCTAGTCTAGTCTAAGCACAGATGCGCATAGCGATTTATAAGATAATCCTGTAAAACCCCTGTAGGAATTCCTACTAAGTTATTCTATAAAAAAACTTTCGAATTCCGTAATAAATTCCTATATAGAATGATCTTCTGGAGGAATTTCATATGAATCTGCGGAAAGTGCTGGAGGAATTTATGGAAGGAGCTAAAATCCTTAAATGAGTTCCGGGATGAACCTCAGAAGGACCTCTTGGAGGAATCTCAGATAGATTCCTCCCTCGGAGGAATCCAGAACAAAGCCCGTAAGAAGACATCCTGGAGGCATCCCGGAAGAAGTTCCAGGAATAATCTAAAAATGATAACCTGCAGAAACCCCAGAAAGAACTTCTAGAGGAATCCCAGAAAGAATGACTAGAATAATCCAGGAAGGAATCCCCAAAAGAATTCCAGGAGAAGGACAAATGGAGCTCCTGGATTAATTGCAGAAGAGAATGCTGAACGTATCTTAGAAAGAATTCCCGGAGAAATCCCAGAAGGAGCTCTGGGAGGAATCGGGAAAGTAAATCCTGAAGTGATCGTAGAAGGAACTCCTGTGAAATCTTAGAAAAGAGTTCCTCCTGGAGAAATCCAGAAAAAAATCTAGGAGGAGCCGGTAGAAAAAACTCCTGAAGGAATCCCAAATCGAGCGCCTGACTAAATCTCAGAAGAAGGTATCCTCAAAAGGAATCACAATAAGAACTCTTTGAGGAATTCAAAAAAAAAGTCTGTTGGAGGAATCCCAGAAGGAACTGCTGGTTCATTTTTGAAGAAACTCCTGGAAGAATCTCAGAAGAAATTCTGGGAGGAACTCGTGAAAGAACTACTAGAGTTATCCTAGAATCTCAGCAGAATCCTCAAAAACAAGAATCTCAGGAGGAACTCCTTGGGAAATCCCCTTACGAGACTACTTGAGAAATCCCAGCAGGAACTCCTACAATAACCGCAGAAAAAACACCTAGAGGAATCCAGGAAGGATTTTCAGGATAAATCTTACAAAGTTTTTTTTTGGAGAAATCCCGAAAGCAATTACTGGAGAAATTCCTGGCGAATTCTGGAAGAGATTGGATTTACAGGAGAAAATCCTGGAGGAAACCTGTAATGCTTCAAGAAGTTCTTTCTTCAATTTGTTTGTATAAGACTATCGAGCCAATACAATCAATATCCCAAGGAATCTTGGAAAAAAAATCTTGAAGAAATTTCTAAAAGAATTTTTGAAAGAACCCCGGAAGAAATCCCTGTTGAAATTCGCAGAAAAACACCGGTGTTATCTCATAAGGCATCCCGGAAGATGTTTCAGGAGTAATTCCGAAATGATTTCCTCCAGAAACTTCGGAAAGAACTTCTAGAGGAATTCCAGAAAGAATGCCTAATCCCAAAAAGAATTCCTGGAGGAAGGCCAGATGGAGCTCCTGGATTAATTACAGAAGAAAATGCTGGACGAATCTTAGGATTATTATTATTATTATCTTTATTAAAGAGACTTTCAGCCCGTGGCTGGTTCATCTCTGTAAGAAGAGAGAGAGCGTCACAGTGAGAGGCTCACCTGGGCTGTTATGTTAATTACATTTATGATTTGTTTTGAGTTCAATTGAGAAGTTACTACGAATAAGTATTCCTATAGTGTGTGGTTGAGTTTCAATGATCTTTTCTCGTTTTCAAGTTTCGATGCGTGGTCCACGTTGTTAGATAGAGTTGATGATCAGATTTTGCCGTATAAATCGATGTCCTTCAGGAAGTTCAAAAGTCGAGCTGTATTGTCGGGATCGTTGTTGAGCACGGTGCGGACACTTCCAGGTATTCCGTGTTGTAACCTTGCTGCTTCGTATTGCGGAAAATTTATAAGAAAATGTTCTACCGAATGCGGAACATTACATGCGGTACAGACTTTCTTGAACGGTCCATCAGATCCCATATTATGCGAAGCTTTTGTGTACCCTGTTCTTAGTCTGGAGAGAACTTTCTGGTCGCGATGATTTTTCGGGTCGTCCCAGCGTAATGTATCGATTTTAATTTTTCGCAGGAACGGCGTTCGTATGTTATAACAGCACGCTGCCCAATGGTTTCTGATAGAAGTAGTAATCCATCGCTTGATGTCCTGAGCAGGGACTTTTCTGGTGAAAAACGTTGCGCGTCTGCCAGATGCTGCTAGATGATCTGCTTCCTCGTTTCCGCGTATTCCACAGTGACCAGGTATCCATATAAACACCGTGTCAGGATGTGCATGGAGTTGTATTGCCTGAATCCATGGGTGGCGAGGGGCTTCGGATGATAGTGCTGTGATGACGCTTGCTGAATCGGACAATACGGCTATTGGTTTTACGGATGCAGTAGTAGACGCGATAAGGACAGCAGCAGCCTCTGCCGAAAAAATTGAGCACGGATCTGGCAGGCGGTAGAAGTGGCTGATTTCATGATCGGTCACTCCTATGCCCACTTTATCGAGAGCCTTGGAGCCATCCGTGTAGCGGTGTGTAAAGCCTTGGTATTTGGTATTAAGAAGCTCAGCCACGCATCTTGTAACCTTTTGTGAATTTTCTCCTGCCTTGATGCGGTTTTTTATCGACATTTCCAACTTCATACGTGGCGAATTCCAACTCCTGGCTCCATTCCAATGGATCTCTTCCACTGGGGGGAGTACTTCGTTGGCGTGTTTCTGGAGGAGTTGGTTCGCCTCATCAAGGAGAAGAACTCCGCCACTACATGGAGTCGTTTTTTCTAGGAAGCCAACTGTTCTCTTACATACAGTCTCCGTAACCAAACGTTCAAAAGGCAACCTACCGCACTCTATGCACGCGGTATCAGCAGGTGTAGATGGAAGTAGGCCAGAAGTAATTCGAATTGATTGGTTATAGACAGGAGCTAAGGTGGTCGTTAGTGCATCTGTAGCTAAGCAGGTCAATTCGATTCCGTATAGAAGTCTGCTGTCGATTATTGCACTGGCAACTCGGAGACGAACATCACGATTACTCGTTTTATGTCGCTTCGATAAGGTTCGTAGAAGGTTTAAACGAGTTTTACAGTTGTGTTTCACTAGTTTGAAGTGATCAAGGAAGGTCAGATGACGGTCTATTAGAATTCCAAGTACTCGCACTGATTTCTTAAGAGGGATTGGTAGGCCATTTGCAAGCACAGTTGAACGTATGGGACGGTGAGAACTAGCACAGAGGTGCATAATGGCACTTTTCTCAGCCGATATGTCAAAACCCGCATCTGTTGCCCATTTGGTCACCGCCTTTACGGATGCTTGAAGTTTTCGACGAAGAGCCTTCACTGTCCGCCCAACAGCAACAAGCATTATGTCATCTGCGTACACGAATATATAAATCTCTTTAGGTAGGTTTGCAAATACTCCGTTCATTGCCACTAAAAAGATCGTAACAGCTATAACTGATCCTTGCGGTATACCGGTTTGTTCCGGAAAGTTTTTGGAACGATGGTTTCCAATACAAACTTGAAAGGTTCTCTTACGAAGAAAGTTGCGCAAGAAGTGCAGTATGTGTCCTGATAGCCCCCATTTTCCGAGCTGCTGGATAACACCAGGTGTCCAAGCTCGGTTGTAGGCTTTCGCCAAGTCCAAAGTAGCAATTTCGATGTGTTGGTCGTCGTTTTTAGCTTCGTTGAGTACTTGCCCAAGTGTGGCAAAGTATGTTCCCGTACCATGACCAGGACGGAAGGCGTGTTGCCTATGATCCAGGAGTTCGTTGTCTTCCAAGAAGCGAATCAGACGCCGATTAACCATTCGCTCCATTACTTTGCTGATGCAGCATGTTAAGGAAATCGGTCGAAAATCTTTCGGTGTAGTAGTAGAAGATCCTGGTTTCGGGATTGGAATCACTAAACTGCTGTTCCATTCTTGTGGTAGTGTATTTCCCGACCACTCCTTGTTCAATAGCCGTAGGAGGGTGACTTTCCCGGCAGGTGTGAGATTCTTGAGCATTGGATAGCCTATTTCGTCGGACCCTGCGGATTTTCCCCTACACTTTGCTAAGGCCATTTCTAGTTCGATGAGGCGGAATGGTTCGTTGATGCTTAGGCCTTCAGCATCTTCTGGTATCTGTAGCTGGTCAAGGTCATCCATACTGGCCTGATTTCTGCGAATGAAGGTGTCATCGTATTTGTCGAAGGCCGATAGAGATGCAAAGTATGAACCTAATTCATCGGCGATGATGCCAGGGTCTCTAGTGATAACCCTCCCATGTCGGATAGCTATTCCTCGAGCTTTACGTCTTCCACTAAGAGCATTTACTCTTCCCCATATTTCAGCTGAAGTTTGATTTGAGTTTATTCCGCCTAAAAAACTTTCCCAACTTCGATCTTTAGCATTTCGAATAGTTTGTCGGCATTCATTTCGCTTGGTTTTATATAGGGAGATCGCTTCCTCTTTGTCTGGGTGGTCAGCGGGAAGGCGCTTCATAGCCCGTAATGCCTTTCTCCTTTCTTTGGTAGCCTTTTTTTGTCTCGGGGGACCACCAAGGTAGAGCTTTACGGCCGGGGTATGGGCTGGATTTCGGGATAGATGCTGCAGCTGCGTGCTGGATAGCACTCAGAAAGTCGTCAATAGTGGTTTGTTCGGAAATGTCGAGACGTTCGTCAATGACTGTTTGGAATGAGTTCCAGTCCGCTTGCTCGTAAATCCAGCGCGGACGGCGGGATGTTTCCGGCGGGTGTTCGCAAAAGGAAATGGTGATGGGATGATGGTCGCTCCCCAGTGGGTCGTCACTAACACTCCAGAGCAACCGATTGATAATACTGGAGCTGGCCAAAGAAACATCAACGGTCGACTCATGTTGACCTTTAGTATACGTAATGGAGCCGTCGTTAAGGATTACTAGGTCCATTGCTTCTACGATGTTCAACAGAGCTGCTCCTCGATTGTTTGTTCTAGGGCTTCCCCATGCGATGTGGTGTCCGCTGACATCTCCGAGGATTAGCTTTGGTCCTTGTATGGATTCCAGAACTTGTGACAGTCGATTCTCCAGGTTTGGAATATCGCCGCAGGGAAGATAGATACTGACAATCGATACGGGAAACGGATCGTCAATTTTGACGGAGACTACAGGAAGATCTGTATTCAACTGGATGGTGGTGAATTTAACGGATTCTAATACTCCAATAGCCACCGAGTGATATACATTTGAGTTGCTTTTATATATCCAACGGTATCGTCCTCCCAGCGTTCGGTTCATTCTATCTTCAGTGGTTCGATGGGCCTCTTGAATAGCCAATATGACTGGTGAGAGGTTATGTACGAGGCATTCCAGGTCGCTGAAGTTATTATGGAAACCATTCATATTCCATTGGACCGCAAAAGAAGTTTGCCTAGTGAAGCCAGTGCGATTTATGTTATTGAAGAAGCCGGCACTTGTAGTAGCTGTTGTTCTACCGTTTGTTGAAACGGAAACATCCGGCGAGCAGGGGGCTCCGGCCATTGCGGTAGATGTCGTCACAGAGAGGATATTTGAAGAAGATGATGGTTGATTTTGGTGGCGCGATGCTGCCGTAGAAACTTGGGTAGATGATGTTCTTCTATTTGAATTCCGAGCTGCTAACCTGGCTGACCGCCTTGGTTGCAAAAACTTGTCTCCCTCGAAGTCCTTTGACGGGGGATGGGTACGAGTGCCCTTGTGCGTCCCGTTGACGACAGGTTCCATAATTAAAGGTGTCTTGACTCCCACGCTGTCCTTAGGGGGATAGGCATTTCTGCCCTTGTGCGTCCCTCTTCCGGGGCTCTCAGAATGACGAGGGTTGTCCGCCAGTTCCGGTGGTGGTTTAGCTTCCGCACCGACGGGGCCTCGACTGTCCTGAGAGATTTCCGGGAACAACGAGATGTTGTGGTTTTGACTTGCTGGTTCTTTGTTGGAGGTCGTAGAGCTTTCGTCGGTGTTTGTGTTGCCAGTAGACTCCTCTTCTGTGATTGGATGTCTCTCATTGAGAGAATTAGGATCGATGATTGGGCTTCCAGTTATGGTGCACCGAATCAGGCTGTTTGATGTTGGAGGAGTACTGGGTGTGTCGAAAATGTTTAGTTCATTCTGACATGCCATCGTCGCCGCCCAAGGAGGAGACGTTGGCCAAATCGCTATCCGGAGTGGATATTTTGATTTTCGGTCGTTCGATTGAGTCATCGGAGTCGGTTAGAGAACGATCTCTCTTAGGTGTTCTCTCTGAGGAGGGTTGGCGAAGTGATACCGGACTGGTGTCGCTCAGATACATAGGGGTCGGTTGCCATTCTTTCTGCTGCTTCTTATTCTTCTTGGGAGGGAATTGTTTAGATGAGGTTTCTGTAGCCTGGTGATGGTCCTGGGATAGTGATGTTTCGAGAACTGTTTGGGCGTCATGCGGGGATGATTGATCGACTAGCTGATTTTTCCGTTGGACGATGGTTCGTAGGACGTGAACCTCCCGATCTTTGTGATTGAGCTGCTCTTCTAGTTTGGTGACCTTCGTAACAAGTTCCTCTATGGTACCGTGTTTGCGGACCAGTCCCATACGACTGTTGTTCTGCAGAGCGGTTTCAAAAGCCTGGATGCGTTCATCTTTCTTTCTCATCTCACTGGTTAACAATTCAACCTTCTGTAGTAGATCGGCAATCATATTATTATTTTCGGGACTTAGATTAGATTCAAGAGTCTCGATTCTTCTGTCCTTCCTCTCCATCTCCTGCTGGAGCTGGTCCACCTTCGAGGATAGTTCTGCGATTTGTTGATCTTTGCCTGCGGTAGTGACATTTGCGAAGCTGTTTTGTCCACGCCCTTGCTCATAGCGTCTCCTTGCTTGCGGGTAGGATATGCCAAGGTCAACACGAAGTCTTTGGATTTCATTTTCTTTGCAGTAAACTGGGCATTTGCGACTCGATAATGAGTGGTTGTGCCTGTCACATTTCTTGCAGAATTCCTCTGCCGTGCATCGAATCTCCCTACTAACTGCATGGTCCTTAGAGCATGTTCCACAAGTTGGATGAGGTTGTTGGCAGCGTTTACTGGTGTGGCCGAAATTCCAGCAATTATAACACAGCATGGGTGCTGGATAATACGGCCGAGTTTTACAGCGTGTCCAGCCAAAATCCACGTGCGGAGGGATGACGGTTCCGCAAACAGTGAGAATAATCGTTGACGTGTTTTCAACTTTGTCCCCATTTCGTCTTGTTATGCGACGGATGCTGCGCACTCCCTGGTCAGCGAGGCCATTTTCTATCGTCCTGTCATCAAGACCGGCGACCGACTGGCAATTTACAACGCAGCGACAGACGTTAAGGGTTGAATGCTCGATGATTTTGATTCCGGTTCCGTCAGCTAGCGAGGTCATTTTCATCAGCTTGGCGATCTGATTTCTACTGCGGATTTTCAGAGCATAGGTTATGCCGTCGTTGCCTTCGGGAAAGGCACCGTCGATTTTTGCACCCACACACTTCTCAACCGAAGAACGTAGAAGAAAAGGGTCATTTGGTAATCTTCCGCTGGTGGCTTCCATACGTAGGACTTGGACTGCTCCGTAAGTACCATTCGGGTCCATGTAACTCGGTAGTCGTGCTCCAGCAAAATCTCCATCGAATAGGTTTGATGATCCCCCTCCCGGATCGCCGATGAAGGGAAATTCATCCGGGGCCAACGCCATCGTTGGCCACCCGGTGAATGTTTATCGATTAAGCGACCACAGCACAATTATTTGTCACCAAAATGCGCGACGATGCAATGTAGCTTCACTATACGGTATGTCCCACACACTACGAAAACTGTCAGTCAGGTGTATGCTGGTGAGTAATGCCGGGAGCAAATCAGCCAAGACGCGCGGTAAAAACGGTCCACGGTACCGGAATGCGCTTTAGATTTTGATACCCGGACGGCAGTGCAGTTCGGAGCTCAGGATACGGATCGCGACGACGGTAAAATAGAACGCGAAAAGTTGGAAAGTTATCGTATTTCGGATGTAAACAAATGCACGTGCTACAGAGCCGTCTGTTCGTCTCGACAGCGAGCTGTCAACTGACGAATCTTAGGAGAAAGAATTCCCGGAGAAATCCCAGAAAGAGCTCCGGGAGGAATCGGAAAAGTAACTCCTGAAGGGATCGTAGAAGGAACTCCTGAGTAATCTCAGAAAAGAGTTCCTCTAGGTGAAATCAAGAAAAAAAACTCTAGGAGGAGCTAGTGAAAAAACTCCACAAGAAATCCCAAAAAAACGAGTTCTTTTAAAAATATCAGAAGAAGGAATCAAAACACGAACTTTTTGAGGAATTCAAAAAAAGTCTCCTTGGAGGAAGGAACTTCTTAGACGAAACTGCTGGTTTATTTTCTAAGAAGCTCCTGGAAGTATCCCAGAAGAAAATCTGGGAGGAACTCGTGAACAAACTACTAGAGGTATCCTTACAGATGAATCCTATAAAAGGAGGAATCACAGAAAGAGCTCCTTGAGCAATCCCTATCAGAAATCTCAGCAGGAACTCATACAATAACCACAGAATAAACACCTAGAGGAAACCAAGAAGAATTTTCAAGATGAATCTTACAAAGAATTCTTGGAAAAATAACAAAAGAAAATCCTGGAGGAAAGCTAGAATTCTTCAAGAAGTTCCTTGCTTCGGTTTCTTCAGGAGCTCCTTCTGCAATTTCTGCAAATTCTGCTTGAATTCCTCCGGAAGTTGATCTGTAATTTTCACATATGTTTCTTATATAAATCCTTCAGGAGTGTAGGGGGTCTCCAGTTAGCCTAGTGGCTAAGGCTATGGATCGCCAATCTGGAGACGGCGGGTTCGATTCCCGTTCCGGTCGGGAAAATTTTCTCGACTCCCTGGGCATAGTGTATCATTGTACTTGCCTCACAATATACAAGTTAATGCAATGGTAGGCAAAGAAAGCCCTTCAATTAATAACTGTGGAAGTGCTCAAAGAACACTAAGTTGAAGCGAGGCAGGCCAAGTTCCAATGGGAGCTTCTGACTTAATTTCCAATAGAATTTCCTATTAAATATCTTGAAAATCTTTAGCGGAAAACCCGGACAAATTTTTCAGTCAATTTCCCCACAAATTTCTTCTGCAATTTTCTCAATGAACCTATTGATTTATCATGAGTTCGCCATGAATTCATCCCTATTTCGGTTATCAAATCTCTTAACTCAAGAAATTCGGACTAAAACTCTTCAAAATTATCTGCTAGATCATGCAAGATTTCCTCTCCTCCTCTCTTTTAGTGTTATCCGATTTGAGTAAGTCGTAAGCTGTACAATCAAACCCATGAGTTCCAAAATTCTCTAAATTTCGAAAAAAAAAATCCTTTTATTCTTCCTAGCACTCTGTTGGAAAATTCTTTAAATTGTTTTCAAAAACTTTAGACAGAGAAAAAACAAGTTCAGCAGGAACTTTTACACTTTTCAATTCATAGAGTCTTATAGTTCCTTTAAAATGTTTAGAGTCGAAGGTTTTCTTCAAAAATTTCCGGTAAGTCATCTTGAAGAATTGCACAAATAAAAATAAGTGTTAATAAGCTTTGGAGGAAAAATTTAAAATTTCATAAATAGCTGGACAATTAGTTGAAGTCTTTCTCAAAAGAATCATAGCATATCACATTCCTTTTGCAAGTAGATAGTAATGTGAAATTCTTACGACATAAATCAAATCGAGAGAAATTTCTTGCAATACCTTTTTTTTCTTGCTTCACATTTTTTACGTGAAGTAAAATTTTGCGGGGGCTCCTAAAATGTGGGAAAACGCAGAGTAGTAATCCTTCATGAATTGCTTCAGGCATTCCTTCAGAAGTTTCTTCTGAATTCCTCCATAAATTCCCAAGTAAGTTTCTTCTGATTTTCCTACGGAAATTTCTTCTCAGATTTCCCCTAGAGTTCTTTCTGAAATCCATTCAGGAGCTCCTTCTGGAATTCCTCCAGGAGTGCCTTCAGTGATTGATCTATGAGTTCTTCTAAGATTTCTCCAGAAGTTCCTTCGACGAACCCCCAGGAGTTCCTGCTGAAATAACTCCTGCAGTTGCTTCTGGTGTTCCTCCAGGAATTTTTTCTGAGAATCCACAAGAAGTTTCTTCTTGGATTCGACAAGAAGTTCCTTTTAGGATTTATTTTTTTGAGAATTCTTCCAGCAGTTCCTTCTGCGAATTCTTCAGATAGTTTCTTCTGTGATTTTTCAAGGAGTTCTTTCTGAGATACCTAAAGGAGTTTCTTGAAGTCTTTTTTGGATTCTTGCAGAAGCTCCTTCGAGGATTACCTCAGATTTCCTTTACGAATACCTCCTGAAGTTCCTTCTGGGATTCCTCCAAGATTTCCCAAGATTGAACAGAAGTTGTCTCTGGGATTTATCCAAGAGTTCCATCAAAGATTCATCTTTCTGTGAATTTCAACCGGTATTTCTCTAGAAGTTCTTTCCAGAATTCACTCCTTTTTTATGATTGCTTCAAGAGATATCTGGGATTTTTCAAGGAATTTCTTGAGATTATGGGGAAATTCCGGGACCTGTGCGCCGACTATATTTTGCTCGGCGGCGGCGTGAGGGCCATTTTTGACCGGCGGCGGCGGCGTCATCGGCGTCACGCCGGTGGCAGCTTTCGGCGGCGGCGGCGGCGGCGTGAATCGGCGTGACCGAAATTTGACCAGAATGTTAACATTGGCAAAGCAAAGAAGTTGTCATTGAGCTCTAGAATTTGTAGTCGAAGCTATCGAACTTCATAATAAGGTCACACTATTGACTCTAAGGAATCAAAGAGGAATTTTTGAAACCATTACAGGAGGAGCCTTAAAGAAACTTCTGAAGGAATCCATCAAGACAATTCTAGACTAATCTCTGCAGGAACTGCTGTATGGAACCCTGACGAAACTACTACAGGATTCTCTGGTGGTTCAAGAATCTCTCTTAGAGAGATCCCTGTAGAAATTTCTGAAGAAATGCACGATTGAAGTTTTGGAGGAATTTCAGAAGTAAACCAGCACGAATCTTCTTTAGAAATTTCAGCAGAATTTTCTAAATGAATTCAAGCAGGAATCCCAAGGGAATTACAGCAGGCATTCCCAAAGGAATCCCGACTAGAAAGTTCTAACAGAAATATAACGTAATTATAACAAACCATGATATTTATAACTCATTGTGAAATAATCATATTGAACATCCTTGGTGTTTTTATAATCATATAACTCAAATTTATCATATTATGTTGTAAATGTTGTTTGGCGACAAATTGTTATATAATGTGGTTTTTCGATACATGGACAATGATGTTACAAAATTGTATTACACTTTGTTAGAAACTAGTAATTTTGAAGCTAATATTCATATCACATTCTGTAATATTTTTGATCTGATTATATCACAATTGATTATTATCTTGGTAAGCTCAGTGTGGATATAATTTTAGTTATTTTAACATCATCCTGCATTTAGTTTATAACATAATACGTTATTGAAAAATATCATAACATCTCAACACAATATGGTATTATCTTGATATAATTTTCTAGTCGGGATTCCAGGAAGAATCCCCGACGGAATTCCAGCGGGACTTTCTAAAGAAATGCGAGAAGGAATCTCCTAAGGATTTTTTAGGAAGAATGAACTAAAATATCCTATAGAAATCCCAAGGAATTTCCAGCAGGGATCCTCAAAAGAATTCCAGTGGGAATTTCCAAGGGAATTCCATAAAGGATCCCTAAGAGATTTCTGTGAGAAAGGGTTTTTTAGAAGAAATCCCCGAAGGAATTCTAAGAGGAATCCCTAATAAAATTTCAGGAGAAATCCCCGAAGGAGTTCTAGAAGGAATCCCTGAATTAAAACTAGGAGGAATGCCCGAATGAATTCCAAGAGGAATCCCAGATAGAATTCCAGGAGAAAATCTCAAAGAAATTCCCGGATGAATCATCGAAGGAATTCCAGGAGGAAACCCCGCAGGAATTCTAGGGGGAATCTCCGAAGAAATTAGAAGAGAAATCATGAGGAAATCCCAAAGGAATTCCAGGAGGAATCCCCGAATGAATTTAGGAGGAATTCTCGAAGGAAGTCTAGAAAGATTCCCCGAAGAAATTACAGGAGAAATCCATGCAGGAATCCCAAAGGGCACCACCGAAAAAAATCCGGGATATATCTCCGAAAGAATTACAAATGGAATCCTCAAAGGTGTTTCAAGAGGAAACCCCAAAGGAATTCTAGAAGGAATTTCCATAGGAAGTCCAGGAGAAATCGCCAAAATAAATTCAAAAAGAAGAAACTCTAGGAAAAATCCTCGAATATCAGGAGGAATTTCCGAAAGGACTGTAGGAGAAACTACCGAAGAAATTCAAGAACGAAACCCTGAAGGAACTCCAGGAGGAATCCTGCAGTAATTACATGAGGAATTTCTGAAGGAATTTCAGGAAGAATCTCCGATAGAATTCTAAGAGGAATCACCAAAGAAATTCTAGGAGGAAACCCCGAAGGAATTCCAGAATGAATCCATGGCAGAATATCAATAGGAATCCCTGAAAAAATCCCAGGAGGATTTCTTGAAGGAAATCCAGGAGGATTTCTTGAAGGAAATCCAGGAGGAATCCCTAAAGAATTCCAGAAAAAAATTAAGGGAATTCGTGAAGAAATCCCCAAAGTATTTCTAGGAGATCCATAAAAAAATATCCAGGAGGAATCCTTGTAGGAATTGCATGAGAAATCACAGAAATAATTCTAGGAGGGTTTCTCGCTGGAATTCCAAGAGGAAACCCCGAAAGAATTCCAGCAGGCAGCCTCAAAAGAATTCTATGGGGGATTTCTAAGCCAATTAAAGAAAGAATCTCTAAAGCATTTCAAGGAGGAATCAACGAAAAGCATCCAGAAGAAATCACTGAAGGAATCCCTGAGAGAATTCTAGCAGGAATCATCAAAGAAATTCCTAGAGGAATCCCCGGAAGAATTCCAGAAGAAAATTCCCGGAGGAATTCCATGAGGCATCCCCTAAAGAATTCCAATAAGAATCCCTAAAGGAAGTCCAGGAGGAATCTCTGAAGAAAGCCCAGAAGGAATACCCGACGGAATTCCTGGAAGAATTCGTGAAGGAATTCTAGTAGATTTCCGAAAAAATCCAGAATTTTCAAGGGGAATCCCCAAAGGACGTCCAGAAAAAATCTGCGTAGGAATTCCAGGAGGTTTTTTTTTGAATTTTTATTATAGTATATTTTAACTTAACCCGAAGGAATTCAAGAGAAATCTCCTAACGAATTCCAGAAGGAATCCCAACAAACATTATTGCTGTATAACAGATAAATAAGCTGCTCTTAGGCTTGATTTTGAAAATTTTTGCTAAATAAGTTGTTATTCAGCTGTCATTATTACTTGGGATCCCCGACCGATTTATAGGAGAAATCACTGAAGCAATTTCAGAAGGAAATCCCGAAGGAATTCCAGGAGGACTCCTGAAGGAATTCAAGAGGAATCCCCGAAAGAATTCCAGAAGAAATTCCAGCAGAGATTCTAGGAAGAATCCCCAGAGGAATACTCGGAGGAATTCCATGAGGGATCCCCAAAGATATTCCAGGAGGAATCTCGATGCAACTCGGAAGAATTTCCGGAGGAATTTCAGAGGGCATTCCCGAAAAAAATGCAGGAAAAATTCCCGAAGGAAGTCTAGGAGGATCCCCTAAATGAAGTCCAGGAGAAATTTCTGGACGAATTCCATGAGGAATTCCCGAAGTAATTCCAGGAAGAATCTCCGAAGGAATCCAAAGAAGAATCACCAAAGAAATTCCAGGAGGAGAGCGCGAAGGAATTCCAAGAGGAATCAACGACAAAAGAATAGGAAGAATCCCCGAATGAATTTTTGGATGAATCCTCGCAGGAAGTCTAGGAGCAAACCCCGAAAGAAAATCTAGGAAGAATCTCCGAAGGAATTCCAAGAGAAATCTCCCGGATCTTTCCGGGTAGGATTTGCAGGAGGTATTCTCCCTAAAATTCCTGGAAAAATTCCGGAAAGAGATCCTTGGGGAATTCTTGTAAAAACTTCATTAAAGATACCTTGAGAATATCCTAGAGATATGCCTGATTATAATCCTAAGGAAATTATTGAAGGAACTCCTATATGACTCCCTGAAGCAACTGCTGTAGGAATTCCTGAAAGAGCTTCTAGAGAAATCTCTGATGTAACTCCTGGAGGCATCCGTGAGTTTTCCTGAAAAAATCTCAATCTCAATCTAGTATGTATCTGAAAGAAAGAACCCCAGGAGGGATCCCTGGAAGTACTTCCGGATGAATTCCTTGAGGAACTTCTCGAGGAATCCTCTAAGGATATCCAGAAGGAATTTTGGAAGGAACTCTTATACAGGAATCCCTGAATAACCTTCTGGAGTAATCCCTGGAATTCAGGGATGGCATTCCGTACTGAAAATGTGCACAGTGCAGCTCATTTTCATATTAAAACCGCGCACACTTGCACTCACACAGAGGAGCATGCCATCCCTGCCCTGAATTCTCCTGGACGTATCCTTGGATCTATCCATATGATTTTTTGAAGGAACTTCAGTAGGAATCTCTGAAGAAACATCTGCAAGAATCCCTGAAACTCCTGGAGGAATCTTTGATGAAATTTCTGGATAAATTTCTGTAAGAACTTATATTGGAATTTCTAAAGGAACTTCAGAAGGAATCCCTGTAGGAACTCCTAGAATAATTTCCAAAGACTTGCTGCAGGAGTTGCTGAAAAAACTTCTCAATGAATTTATTGATGGATCTCCAAATGGCATTTATGAATCCTCTTGAAAGAATCCTTAAAAGGACTTCTGGAAGGATACCAGAACGAATTCCTGTAGAAATAGCTTAGGAAACTTCTGAAGGAATTCCTAATGAACACCTGCAGGCATCCCTGAATCCTCCTGGAGCTATTAGGGAGATCCCTGAGCGAACTCCTGGAGACACTACCGAAGGAAATTCTGGAGCAACCTTTGAAAGAAGTCCTGAAATAATCTCTGAAAAAATATCTTGAGGCATCCCGAAGTAATTCCAAGAGGAATTCCCGAAAGAATTTCAGCAAGAATTCTTGAACAAATTCCAGGAGGGATGCACATTTGCAATTATTGCAAAAGGATAAAGGACAGTTTATTTCGAAACATACACTGTATTTGATCAGTATTATGTGAGCTTTCAATTAATACATACACTTCGCGAATCTGAATTACAGATGGGAAATAAATTCAATTTTACTGTGTATTCGAACTTATTGAACACCGTGTATGTATAAACAAATAAAAATGAATAAATAAAATTTTAAAGTGATAAAGACGCATGGTCATTCCATACGTATATGAAGACCCTTGAAATCCTTTGAAAATCCCCGGAAAACCTCTGAAATCCCTCTAAAAGCTCCTGGAACGCCCACAAAATCCTTTTGAAATCCTCCTGAAACCCCATGGATCCCCTAAAATCTCCTAGAACTCCTCCGAAATCCTGGAAAACCTCGAACCCCCTGAGACTCCCTGAAATCCTCTCTGAGATATCCCTTGATACTTCTCTGACACCCTTTTCAAAACTTATATCCCTTTCCATATAGCCAACGAGGAAGACCACGATCAATTTTAACTATCGCAGTAACCTGTTTAAGAACTAGCGAGAATCGGTCTACATTAGGCTGAGCTAACTCAAGGGTGCGTTCAACATTTGTGTTCTAGACTATACTGGTTTCAATTAAATTCAATGAAAACTATACGCAGGTTATCGAGCCACTTGGGCAGCGGTTGGTATTTTGGGTACTTTTTCGCTTTAACGCAGTCAATTCCAAACCAATTCACAAGAAATTTTGCAAATTGCTAGATACTATACTGCCGTGAATCGCATATCTGTCCCATTTGCATAGGAAATCCAGCAAAGATGGGACTGATATGCGATTCACGGCAGTATACACATCTCATCACGCTCCAAAATGTGTGTCAATTGGTTCAAAATTGGCAGAGTTGTAGCGGAAAAGTGCCCAAAATAGAAACCCTGCCAAGATGATTTCACTTCCCCAATATGTTTGGATTCGGGAAAGATAGTTTTCTCTTTTTCATTTTTTTTATTGGACCTAATATGATAGTAATAAAATATCAAAATTCTTGCTTTCTAAACCAAAATTCGTTAAACATCTCAGATAACCAATTTGCACGTATAATGACATTTATGATTGTACTATACGTACTTTTATGCGGTAAAGTTACATCGCATAAGATGCAGCAAAAGTGCCTTATGCGTACAAAAGTGGAGGCGATAACCTTGCATTGGCGGCGTGTACTATTGCGACGTAATATAGCATCTTATGCGATTTGATAATATTTGAAAAAAAAAACAATTCTTGTCTGCACAGCATCGAGTTATTGACCTTTGGATTATCGCGCCACACTTCACACTAAGCACTACTTGTGAAACAAACTGATAAATAATCATGACATTCACCTCAGTGTTTATTGAATTGCACTTGGTTTATCTGCCATGTGCGTCTCTATCACTTGGTTTATCTGCCATGTGCGTGCAGATAGTCTACCAATCTGGATCTCGAAGCGTGATTTTCTGTATAGTTTTCACTGCCCTCTCTGGATAGCAATATGGAGCATCAGGGCCACAAAATAAACATGATGACTTCGTAACCATAATGATTGCTGTTCACTTTCTTATATAGTTTTTTGGCACTGCACCTCTTTCATTGTTATCACATATCAAATCGCATTAAATCAACATAAACGTTTGTAGCTTATGCGGGTTTGTATGCACACTTGAACGAGTTTATTTTCACATTTTATGTGATTTCATTCGTACGCCGATGCGAGTTAAACTGGCATAATAAGAAAATTACCTAAAGAAGTCGCATAATCATCGCTGTACGCAATTATGCGAATTCATTTCATACCTTTTGAGTTCGCTTGTTCGCTAATGCGAATAAGTTGAGTTTATCGCAGTAAAACATCACAATAGCGTTTACTACGACTAGTCATACCTTATAAAAGTTGATTTGTATTCTTATACGAGTTTATCAGATACCTTCATCGCAATGAGTTCAAAAAATAACATCATATGCGATGAAATTTGTCCCTGCAGCGTACATATATGCGATAGTAACTCAAATTTATACTTAATACGAGGTACTGCGTACATCCTTATGCGATTCCTGGTTGTCTGGAATATATCCTCATACAGGACACTATATAGCCACAACTGTAAGGGCTTGGATTTTCAGCATGACCATGAGACATCGGTAATATTCCCTATCTTCGAATCGCATCACCGAACAAAGGTAACTTCCGTAACTTTTTGTGGAAGCGGCAGATGTATTCCCCAGTAGCAACAATCATGATACCTTAACAGTCATTTTCCTTCAAGAACAAGTTCTTTGAGAATAAGCGGAGTGACCCAACCATTAGTTATTTATGATTCCACTGATATACCAGTTCAGATCAACAATGGAATAGAAATCACATGTCAATCATTGGCATGTACATTGTACATTGATCAGCACAGTACTTCAGCAATATTTTTTGCAGAATGTATCCGTCTGATTCTAACTTCTTCCATCAATTACAATAGTTACTAAAACGGTATTAGGCAATTCGGTATATGTCATTTCGTTTTTCTTCTACTACTGATGAATCATCAAATTCTTCTCCTAAAGTCCTAACCCTTCTTACAGGCATTCAACCAAATGACATCCTCGAACAATCCTCAAAAGTATTTTCAATGTCATTGCTGATCTAGCGAAGAAAAGAAAAAAAACTTCATGAAACTGGATTCAACACATAATCTATGCCCGCTGCTAGCTTGGCCTTTGCTGCCGATGATGTCCATCTCCGGCAGTCGCATATCGCAGACTAACGATGTCGTTACAATATCATCCTGCATCCTGGCGTGCACACGGTAGCTTCGTTTACCTACCTCGACGACGTGCACAATAAATAAATATAAATTATAACGTGGCGAACCCCTTCTCGAAGTTCTGCATGCAAGTTCAACTACTGTAGTGGTGGTCAGCTGGATTTTCGATGTCTTGCAGAGTTTTTCCGAAATCCTCGGTCCCCGTTTTTTCGGCAATTATTGCTGTCGGACGGAATAAGAAGACTGCTGTTTAATAATAAACATGACTTTGTAGGAAACGAAGAACGGTGCTGTGCTTGGATGGATGGATGGTGGTGGAATACCTCCGGGGTATGGTCCAACTGCACTCGACCGTATCGGAACAATACACTCCAGCCGAGGAAGGCTACCACCCCTGGTGGATGCACTCTTTGTGTCGCGATTGCCTGGATCATCGTTGTGTGATTTTTTTTTCGGCGGTTCATTGCACTATTGCTCGTTCGTGTGCGAGGTATTTCAGGTTTTTTGGTGCGCTCTTAAGTGATTGGTGATGACAAGTGGATAACTGGCTCCAGGCGAGAAATGGTCGTGGCGTTCTATTTTTTTTTTGTTCAACTGTCTGGTTGGCTGGTCGGTTGATTTGGAGTGGATTAGTGACGGGTGGGCTTTTCGAAAATAGAAAGGGTGCAAGGAAATTGATGTTAATGCTGGATAATTGGTAAAAGAATTGATAGGTTCGCCGGTTTCTTTTAATAAGGTTTTATACTTTTTATATTCCTTATTAGCAATGTATTTTTCACCCGTCCTTTTTTGCTGTGTGGTGGCGAGGAATTGTTGATTGATTTTTATTACGAACACCAGCTTTGCATGGTTGTTGTCCCTGCTCATCGTGTCCTTCCAGCTTCAGTCACCTTCGGAATGCTGCACACTCAATCCTAAATTGCCTGTTCGGTACTTTTTGGATGAAATTAGAAAAACAGCACTGTTTCGGTAGCTTCAGTATCGTGGATTTACCGGCTACATGTATTCCACCGGTTACTTAAGCAGCCGTTGGGCATTTTCTTTATTATCGTACAAATTGGGCCGAAGGATCTCAGATTTTCACGAAACTTTTTCCACAGGCGGGGCTCATGGATAAATGAATAAAAAATGAGAAAAAATCTAGATCGCCTATGTTCCCGGAAAACTCAGGTGGAAATTTCTTGTTTTTCCCTGACACTACTTATTTTGAAAAATCATAACTCAAGAACGAAGCATCGTCGAAACATTTTTTTTAAGAAAATAAAAGCAAATTTTCTCAGAAATAAAAAAAAAATGAACTGGACAAAGTTTTCCACCGTTGAGAAAATTCAGAAAGAAAAGCAGAAAAAACTATGCCCGTATTCGTGGAAAATTTTCAAACAAATATTTTTGAGAAGGTGGTTTCATAAGCTTTGATCGCTGAAATTTTTGGAAGGCACTTTTTTTTCTTTCCTGAGTTATGACCAATTTTGTGAAAAAATGACCATGTAAGCCTATATTATAGCCTAACAGAAACCTTCTAGTTTCCTGGAGGAATCCCTGCAAAAATCCAGGAAAAGATTTCTGAAACAATCCTAGAGGATTTCCTGAATGCATCATTGAAGAAATTACTGGAGGAATTACAACAGGAATTAGTATAGTAATCGCTGGAGGATTCCTCGAATAGATCTCAGATGAAATCCCCGAGAAAACTCAGGAAGAATCTCTGAGAGAATCGCGAGAAAAGTTTTTGAAAAAATGCCTGTATAAATCTCTAAAGGAATCCCTGAAAGGATCCTTGAAGTAATCTAAAAAAAATGTCGGGAGAGGAATCCCGAAGAAATACCAAGATAAATTCCTGACGAAAACCTGGAAAGAATCAAAGAAGGATTCGTGGGAGAAATACGGAAGGACCGGTAGGAATCCGTGAAACAATCTCTGAATGAATCTCAGGAAAAATGTCTAAAGAAAACCAATAAAGTAATCCCAGAAAACAGAGCAGGACAAATATCCAAAGGAATCTCGGAAACCCAGAAAAAAAAAATCCTGGAATAATCCCTGATGCAATCTGGGGAATAATCCGTGAAAGAATCGTGGAAGAATCATTGGAGGAAATCCTTAAAAGACCTGACCAAAACCAATGAACAAATCCCGGAAGGAATCTCTGAAGGCAGTCCAGGAGAAATACCTAAAGGAATCTCGGAAACCCAGATAGAATCCTGGAGGAATTCCTGATGTATTCTCAGGAGTAATCCAGAATCATTAACCTTCGTCGTGCATTAGGGTCATTATGACCCAAAACGCGATTTCAAGCATTAATATCTCTTTTGTTAGTTAACTTACCGTAATGAAACTTCTTGACTTTTAATATTTTTCAGAAACGAGTCTTTTAAAAAAAAAAATTTTCTTAAGGTGAAACCAAAATGGCGCCACAAAAAAAGTTACGAATAATGCATTGGGGTCATTATGACCCAGAAAATCAAACTCTTATAGAATGATGATTTTTTCACCAATTCAAATGACCAAAGTCTTATTTGATAGATAATTTCGTCAAGAATGTGTTGATGTGTTGAAATAGTGGTTCCGGGAACATTGGCCACCGGGAATCTGCTACACAGGGCACCATGTCGGACATGTGGGATAGCACTACATTTTACCAGTAGTTGTGGAATATCTCGCATTCTGGACCACTTAGAAGGATACTGTCTTCGGCAAAGTTGCTCAGAAGACTAAGAGCTTTCACATAGGAAACAATTTAGTTCGAGAATCACTCACTGCGTGGCGCTAGTGTTCTTAGGAGTTTCCAGTTCAGTCTGAACGTCGTATATTTCGTGTTCTGGACCACTTAGAAGGATACTGTCTTCGGCAAAGTTGCTCAGAAAACTAAGAGCTTTCACATAGGAAACAATTTAGTTCGAGAATCACTCACTGCGTGGCGCTAGTGTTCTTAGGAGTTTCCAGTTCAGTCTGAACGTCGTATATCTCGTGTTCTGGACCACTTAGAAGGATACTGTCTTCGGCAAAGTTGCTCAGAAGACTATAAGCTTTCACATAGGAAACAATTTAGTTCGAGAATCACTCACTGCGTGGCGCTAGTGTTCCTATGAGCTTCCAGTTCAGTCTGAACGTCGTATATCTCGTGTTCTGGACCACCTAGAAGGATACTGTCTTCGGCAAAGTTGCTCAGAAGACTAAGAGCTTTCACATAGGAAACAATTTAGTTCGAGAATCACTCACTGCGTGGCGCTAGTGTTCTTAGGAGTTTGCAGTTCAATCTGAACGTCGTATATCTCGTGTTCTGGACCACTTAGAAGGATACTGTCTTCGGCAAAGTTGCTCAGAAGACTATAAGCTTTCACATAGGAAACAATTTAGTTCGAGAATCACTCACTGCGTGGCGCTAGTGTTCTTAGGAGTTTCCAGCCCAATCTAAACGTCGTATACCTCGTGTTCTGGACCACCTAGAAGGATACTGTCTTCGGCAAAGTTGCTCAGAAGACTAAGAGCTTTCACATAGAAAACAATTTAGTTCGAAAATCACTCACTGCATGGCGCTAGTGTTCTTAGGAGCTTCCAGTTCAATCTAAACGTCGTATATCTCGTGTTCTGGACCACCTAGAAGGATACTGTCTTCGGCAAAGTTGCTCAGAAGACTAAAAGCTCTTACGTAGAAAACAATTTAGTTCGAAAATCACTCACTACGTGGCGCTAGTGTTCTTAAGAGCTTCCAGTTCAATCTGAACGTCGTATATCTCGTGTTCTGGTCCACCTAGAAGGATACTGTCTTCGGCAAAGCTACTCAGAAGCCAAAGAGCTTTCACACAGGAAAAAATTTAGTTCGAGAATTACTCACTGCGTGGCGCTAGTGTTCTTCGGAGCTTCCAGTTCAGTCTGAACATCGTATACCTCGTGTTCTGGACCACCTAGAAGGATACTGTCTTGCGGAAAGTTACTCAGCAGACTGAGAGCTTTCGAATAGAATACAATTTTGTTCTAGTGCTCTTAGGAGCTTCAAGTTTAGTCTGAACGTCGTATATATTGGGAAAAGTTACTCAGAAGACTGAGAGCTTCCACATAGAATACAATTTAGTTCGAGAATCACTCGCTATGTGGCGCTAGTGCTTTTGGGAGATTCCAGTTCAGTCTGGACGTCGTATATCTCGCGATCTGAACCACTTAGAAGGGAATACTGTCTTGGGAAAAATTGATCAGAAGACTAAGAGCTTGCGCATATAAAACAATTTAGTTCAAAAATCGCTCACTATGTGGCGCTAGTAGTCTGTGGCGTCGTGAATCTCGCGTTTTGGACCACTTAGAAAGATACGGCGTGGTTGCACATAAGATTGAAGGCTTTCACATAGAGAATAGTTTAGTTCGAAAATTACTCACTACGTGACACTAGTACTTTTCTAAGCTTTTAGTTTGCTCTAAACTTTCTAAACCACCTAGGTGAATACTGTCTTCGGCAAAGTTACTCAGAACACTGAAAGCTTTCACATGGAAAACAAACTGAATTTCCTGACTTCACCCACTTAGAAGGATACTGTCTTTGACAAAGATGCTTTTTCACATAGGCCACAATTTAGTTCATGCTACTCACTACGTGACGCTAGTGTTCTTGGGGTATCCAGTTATGACTAAATGTCGTATATCTCGCAATCTGGACCACTTTGAAGGATAAGTTTTTGCCCATAAGACTAAAAACTTTCACATTTAAATCATTTCAGTTCGAGATCCTCTCACTACGTGGAATTTTTTGGTTTAACCTTAGTATTAAGGTGGCCCACAGTTATATGAAATACAAAAATTTCGAAAAATGTCAAGTCTTACCTCCTAAATCAGTTGTTTTGGACTCCCAGAAGCTACGTTCAAAATTTGAGCAAAATCGGTTGAGCCTAAGGGGGCGCTCAAAACGCTTGAAGTTTGTATGGGAAAACTGGGCCAAATGTATGCAGAAATTTTCAGTTTTCGAATTTGGCCGCTAGGTGGCGCTGTGAGCGTTCAATAATCAAACCCTTTGGTATTATTGTAGATGACTTTATGCCAAAGAACTTTGTCGAAGACCGCAAAGTGATCCGACGTCTGAGAACAAAGTTATACCCTAGGTAAAGTGAGGCAAAGTATTGAGATTTCATTATTGATATTATTCCTTTATTCCTTTATTCCTTTATTTTGTTCTGCAATTATAATGAAAATGCATTGAAAAATTCCTTTGAGAATTTATTTGATAAATACTTTTAAAATTTCTTTCTGCAATTTCTTATTGATTCCTTCCTGCAGTTTCGTCGGCAAATTTTTGTGATATTATCTAGCGATTCCTTTGGTAATTTCTTCTTCAATTTCTTTAAAAATCACACAGTGAATTTCTTTGGAAATGATCGTGAAATTACATCAAGATTATTTGAAAACTTCTTTTGCAATGCTTTCGGAAGTGCCTTCGACAGCTTATTTGGTATTCTTTTTGAAAATTTCTTCTGCTAAGGAATTCACTTCAGGATTTCCTTGTGAAATTTCAGTAGCAATTCCTTTGGAAAGTCATTCGGTAATTTATTGAGGGTGCCTTCAACTATTTCAACATTCAAACGTTTTTGGAAATTGCTTTTTGAAACATTCTGATTTTTTTCTAGAACTTCTTGACTTTTGATGAACTTCTTGAAAACACCTTCATTTTTGGAAATTATTCAGGTAATTCCGATGAGATTTTCTTCGGCCATACCATTGTATTTTTTTTTTTCAATTCGTAAGGAGTATCTGATTGAATTTCCAAAGTAATAAAAAATGAAATTCTGTAAGGATTTTCTAAAGGAGTTTCCAATGCTGAAAGAATACTGAAGAAATTTTTAAAAATTCAAATGCATAGAGCTGTCGAAAGAATTACAACGCAAATTGCCAGTTAAATTTCCAAAGGGATTGCAGATGTAACTTCCAAAGAAAGCCGGGATGAACCTGCCTACGGCAGAAATCCCGTTATTCGGGGATAAAAAAAAACTTCCAAAGAAATTGATAAAGGAAATCCCGTAAGAGTTGCCTGATAAGTTTGCACACCGTCTTCAGCCAAAGACCACAGACTGAATATAACTTACACTAGACAACGGATAACATGTAAAACTGTAATACATCTAGTGGTTCAATGAAGAATTTTCCGTTTGGCGAAATTTTTCTCCCGACCGGGATGGGAATCGAACCCACAATCCGTAGCTTACAATACGCCTAAAAGGCTGGCTTTACTAACAGTACGATCACGAACCCCACAGTTATGCTGTGTGAATTTTCATAAATAATAACTTCCAAAAATTTCCAATATTACTGCTGAGAAATTTCCAAAAGATTTATCGAACAAAATTCCAAAGAATTGCCGAAATAGAAAACCCAAAAAAAACTTGTATGTTTTGGATCAAATCCAATAAAAATTGCTGAAAGGATTTTCAAAGAATTTGCTGAAGAAATTCCGCCAAAAGGAAACACGAAACGTTTTCACAGGGTTACTTTTAAGAAATTCACCAAACCGATTTTTAAAGGAAATACCGAATCAGTAAGAATTGGCAAATATGTTTCCAAAAGAATGTTGAAAATATTCCCAAAGTAATAAGCAGCGGCTTTTCCAAACAAATTGTAAAAAAAAAAACAAAAAGAATATTCAGACGGGATCCCCAAAGAAATTTCTGCAGAAGAAATTTCTAAAGAAGACCACAAAGTCATTGCCGAAGCATTTGTTACATAAGTTCCTAAAAAACATTGAAAACTTTCACCAAAGAGATTGCGAGTTCAATTGTCGCTAAGACAGTTTCCAAAAGAATTGGCAAAAAATTTCCAAAAATAATTTAGCAGGCTACGAATGAGTGTAATCAGTTTTGTACCTTTTAATTCCGCCCTATTTTGCTTATCCTTTGACGCTTTGACATCACTCATTCGTAGAGGGTATTCTGCTTAGAGGTTTCGAAAAGTCAGTACAAGATCACAATGTAGCAGGTTTGAAAAATCCCAAACAAATTCCCGAAGGAACTTTCAAAGTCATTTTAGAACCGATTTTCAAAGAAATTCCTGAAGGGATTGCTGCACAGATATCCAAAATTATAACTGAAAAAAAAAAATTTCCGAATAAACTACTTGGCACCGAGATCAAACTTACAGCTCCAAAGAACACAACTACCACGTTGTGAGCAAATTTTGAAATAAACTTTCAATGTGAAAGCTTCTTTTCTTCTAGGAAGGTTTTACAAACATAGTAAAATGGATATACAACGATTATATCAAGCTTTCAGCTTCTAAAAACAATACACCCCAAATATTTTTTCCTGAAATTTGCTGAGTTGAAAATCTTAGCAAAATATTTGTGAAAATACAGCAAGGTTTGCTGATTTGTTCAGGCAAATCTACTGATCACCATCAACGTTTTGCTGTAACTCTGCAAATTTTGCCGAAAGTTCAACATAAATAGCTTATTCGTTAAGCTCAGCAAAATTTGGCTGAAAGCGTCTTGGTGTGTAGTATCACATCATGAAAACTCTAAGTCTTTTGAGTAACTTTACCGAAGGCAGTATCCTTCTAAGTGATCAAGAGCGCAAGATATACGACGTTCAGACTAAACTGGAAGCTTCTAAGAACACTAGCACCACGCAGTGAGTGATTTTCGAACTAAATTGTTTCCTATGTAAAAACTTTTAGTCATCTGAGCAACTTTGCCGAAGACAGTATCATTCTAAAAGGTCAAGAACACGAGATATATGACGTTCAGACTGAACTGGAAACTCCTAAGAACACTAGCGCCAGCAGTGAGTGATTCTCGAACTAAATTGTTTTCTAAGTGAAAGCTCTTAGTCTTCTGAGCAACTTTGCCGAAGACAGTATCCTTCTAGGTGATCCAGAACGCAAGATATACGACGTTCAGATTGAGCTGAAGCACCTAAGAACACTAGCGCCACGCAGTGAGTAATTCTCGAACTAAATTGTTTGCTATGTGAAAGCTCTTAGTCTTCTGAGCAACTTTGCCAAAGACAGTATCCTTCTAGGTGGTCCAGAACACGAGATATACGACGTTCAGATTGAACTGGAAGCTCCTAAGAACACTAGCGCCACGCAGTGAGTGATTTTCGTACTAATTTGTTTTATATGTGAAAGCTTATAGTCTTCTGAGCAACTTTGCCGAAGACAGTATCCTTCTAAGTGGTCCAGAACACGAGATATACGACGTTCAGACTGAACTGGAAACTCCTAAGAACACTAGCGCCACGCAGTGAGTGCTTCTCGAACTAAATTGTTTCCTATGTGAAAGCTCTTAGTCTTCTGAGCAACTTTGCCGAAGACAGTATCCTTCTAGGTGATCCATAACGCGAGATATACGACGTTCAGACTGAACTGGAAGCTCATAGGAACACTAGCGCCACGCAGTGAGTGATTCTCGAACTAAATTGTTTCCTATGTGAAAGCTCATAGTCTTCTGAGCAACTTTGCCGAAGACAGTATCCTTCTAAGTGGACCAGAACACGAGATATACGACGTTCAGACTGAACTGGAAGCTCATAGGAACACTAGCGCCACGCAGTGAGTGATTCTCGAACTAAATTGTTTCCTATGTGAAAGCTTATAGTCTTCTGAGCAACTTTGCCGAAGACAGTATCCTTCTAAGTGGTCCAGAACACGAGATATACGACGTTCAGACTGAACTGGAAACTCCTAAGAACACTAGCGCCACGCAGTGAGTGCTTCTCGAACTAAATTGTTTCCTATGTGAAAGCTCTTAGTCTTCTGAGCAACTTTGCCGAAGACAGTATCCTTCTAAGTGGTCCAGAATGCGAGATATTCCACAACTACTGGTAAAATGTAGTGCTATCCCACATGTCCGACATGGTGCCCTGTGTAGCAGATTCCCGGTGGCCAATGTTCCCGGAACCACTATTTCAACACATCAACACATTCTTGACGAAATTATCTATCAAATAAGACTTTGGTCATTTGAATTGGTGAAAAAATCATCATTCTATAAGAGTTTGATTTTCTGGGTCATAATGACCCCAATGCATTATTCGTAACTTTTTTCTAATGCCCGAAGAAGGTTAATGGAATCCCAGGAGTAATCCTTGATGAAACCCGGGAATATTTATGAATGAATCCTGGAAGAATTCCCTGCAGGAATCGAGGATTGTAGAAATAATTCCTGGAGGAATCCTTGACACAATCCTGGAGGAATCCCAGGTGAAATCCCAAAATCCGGGAAGAATCAATGAAAGAATTCTGGAATGAATCCCATTCCCGAAAAAAGTCCCGGAAGAAATCCATTGCAGAATTTCAGGAACAATCAATGAAAAAAAATCCTGGGGAATCTCTGATGAAACCCAGGGAAGATTCCCTGATGGAATCCTTGAAAGAAACCCAGTAGAAATTTGTAAAGGATTCCCGTGAGAAATCAATGAAGGAGTCCTCGGAATAAATCTTGAAATCCCCTAAACTATAATTCAGTGTATATCTGCAAGAATACCTGAATGATTGCAGAAATTAATCCCGGGAGAAGCCCCTGGAAGACTCTTGGAGGAATTCCTGATGGATATTCAGGAAAAAATCATGAAAGAATCCTGGAATAAATCTTTAAAGTAATCGCAGGTGGAATCAATGAAAGAATCCCGGGAGTAATCATTGAAGGATACCCGAGAAGAATGCCGGAAACGGAGAATATAACAACGCAGTTAGCCGTAGTTTTGCTCAAAACAGCACCAAACTAGGCAAGAAATTATAATACTCACGCTTTGTGCCGTATCTCATTGCAGAAACGGAGAATACAAAAATCCAGCTCATTAGACTATCCCCACCA
Organism: Aedes albopictus; assembly: GCF_035046485.1. Taxonomy (NCBI): domain Eukaryota; kingdom Metazoa; phylum Arthropoda; class Insecta; order Diptera; family Culicidae; genus Aedes; species Aedes albopictus. Next base: position 457,007,106 of record NC_085137.1, on the reverse strand, counting down.
GTGTTTAGTAAGTCGCTGAGTAGTAGACGTATGCATTAGACTATCCCCACCAGTGTTTAGTAAGTCGCTGAGTAGTAGACGTATGCAAACCGGTTTCATTTCTAATACCCACCCGTTTTCGCGCGGTGCGACATCATCGTTAGTAAAATATTACCTTATATCCCCACTCACGGTTGGTGGCAGTACACTGATTTTTTTTTTACGACGGTAATGGTACCGCGTAAAAAACCGCATAAGAAACCGCGTTATTTCAACAATCAAGATATTCCGTAACACCGAAAACTATCATTTGAACGATGTTGACTTTTATTTGCTTTCTATGTATTCGGTTGTTTTACGCGGTACCGCGTAAAGAAATTCGCGTTATTTCAGAAAACGTCATAAAAAACCGCGTTATTTCAAAAACCGTCGTAAAAACCGCGTTATTTCAAAAACCGTCTTAAAAAAGCCGCGTTATTTCTAAAAACGTCGTAAAAAAGTCAAGTCACGTTAGATGTGATCCTGACTATTTTGCGCGTGTTTTTGAAAAAAACTCGGTTTTTTTACGACGGGTTTTGAAATAACGTCGTTTTTTACGACGTTTTTTGAAATAACGCGAATTTTTTTACGCGGTACCGCGTAAAAATAAACTTCAGTGTACCTCATATCGTTAACAGAATACATAGAAAGCAAATAAAAGTCAACATCGTTCAAATGATAGTTTTCGGTATTACGGAATATCTTGATTGTTGAAAATGAATTCCTCAAGACTTGCTCCTCTTCTTGGCGTAACGTTTGTATATCTGTGTTAACGAGATGTTTAGCCGTAGGCTAGTTCATCTTGGGACCCACGCTTTACTTTGCTTCCGAAGGAAGAACCCACATTTAGTGAGTTTGTTGGGAGTGGGATTCGATCCCAGGTCCTCGGCGTGATAGTCAAGCGTTCTAACCATCACACCAGGTCCGCTCCACGCTTGGCATAACGTCTCACGTGGGAAAAAGCTTGCTTTTCTCCAGAAGAAATCCTTGACGGAATCTATGGGAATCCTTGAAGGATCCCCTCCAAGAATCCTTGGAAAATGCTTCCCGAGGAACTCCTGGGAGAATGCCTGAAAGGGTTTCTAAGGGAATCCCTGGAAAAAATCCTGGAGGAATCAATGAGGAACTTCAGGAAAAATCTGGATGAATCACGGAAGGAACTTCAGGACAAACAACTTAAAGAACTCCTGGAGGAATCACAGATGGAATTTCTAGAGAAATCACGAAAAAATGTAGGTGGAATCGCTGATGAACTTCATGAGGAACCCCTGAAGGAGAAAATGTAAATGGATTTTCTTAAGGAACCCCTGAATGAATTCCTGGGGAAATTGCTGATGAAATTCAAGAAAAAAATCCCTGAAGGAATCCCTGAAAGAGTTTCTATAGGAATCCCAAGTAGCGTTTCTGGAAGAATGAATGCCTGAAAGAGTTACTGAAGATGATCTTGAAGAAGCTCCTGGGAAAATCTCTCCAGCAATTTCCAGAGAGTTCTTGAAGTAGTACCTAAAGTAATTCCTGGAAAAACGCCTGAAGGAGTTCTAAATAACTCTAGGAGAAATCGCTGGATTAGTTTCTGGACATTAAATCCCTAAAGAAATTTCCAGAGAAATATCTGAAGGAATTCTTTGAGAAATCACTTCAGCAATTTAGCAGTTTCAGGAGAAATTTTTGGAGGCGTTCCTAAATAATTTCCTGAATGAATTCGAGAAGGAATTCAAGAAGAAATTCTTTGATGAACTTCCGAAAAATCCTTGGAGAAATCCCGAAGAAGCTTCTGGAGGAATTCATAAAAGAGTTTATGAAGAAATTGTCAAACTAGAAATTCAAGGAAAAATCCCACAAAGAATTCTAGGAGAAATTCCTGCAGGAATCCCTGAAAAGTTCCTGGAGAAATCCCTGGAAGAGTCCCTGAAGAAATCTCTAAACGAATACCTAGAGGAAACCCTGAAAAAGTTTCTGGAGAAATCCCTCAAGGAATCTCAGGAGAAGTATCTTAAGGAATTCCTAGAAAAAACCTTGGACGAATCCTCAAACTGCTGGAAAAATTCCTGATGAAATTTCTGCAGGAATCCTGTCGAAGGGACTGACTCTTGGAGGAATCTCTGAAGAAATTTCTCGAGGAATACCTAAAGAAATTCCTGATTCACTGAAAAACTTCCGGAATGGATGGAGGATTAATTAAAGAACTCTTGGAGAATCCTCTGACGGTACTTTTAGACGGATAAAAATTCGGAACCAGAAATTGGCAAAATGCGTCATGATTGGGTGATAAATATGTGATTTTATGTTATAAAAATACACCATAACAAATCGGCATGATATGAGCATGCTCGATTTTTACCGTAACATAGCCTCGACGCTACGACGAAAATTCGACCGTTTTCGTCCACTTCTTTCATCGTAATCAGATACCTTATTGCGTGAACTTGTTAACAGTGATTGTTGTGAAGATTTTCTGCCGGAAAGTTGATTTTGAACGAGTTTACTGCACCTAGTCCAGCGCCAATTCTCGGCACCAGTGCCGAACTTCCAGCAAAATTTAATGGGGAATCACTTCGGCACTCATCTTTGTGCTGACGAAGTCACTCGCCTGCGTGTGATAATTGTTTTGAGCACTTGTGCGGCTTCAGAGTGAACGTGTAGCTAATTGACTGTAGATCCCGTTGCGGAAATGTTACGGGAGTGCGTTTGGAAAATATGCGGCAAGTGATATTTTGATTTGTTTTTCGGTGAGGTGCCGGGAATTGACGCGGGTGCCCAAATAGTTCGAAGCCCTAACATTTTTTATTTATTTTTTATTTTTAAAGTTATTTAACCTAAAGTTAAAATTTTTTGAACAACATTCTGTTACGTAGTTTTATGGAGATCCACCGACACAGGTTTCGCAAAAACTATTTTGCCAATATTTGAATTGGTACAAATGTTATCTGCAAAAGTTGTTTTAAAATGATCAATTTGACCCTGGATTACGGTACTTATTGTTTATGATCTTGTTTCAATCGACACAAAAGTCATAATACCATGCCACATGTACTCCAGAAACATGACAAATGTTTATGAAACCATAAGCCTCATTTATAGTATTTGTACTTGTCATTTATGATTTCGGTTCCATCGGCAAAAATATGGAAATCGCTTTCAATCAAATGAAACTAGCTACAAATGTTAAACCAAATTAACTTTTAAGTACCATAACCGCTTATTTTTTCAATTACTTTTTGGTAGTTCTTAACTCCGGTTATTACAGATCTAGTACTTGCACTCCACCAATCGTGCCCTGTTAGAAAATTAAAGTAGTTTATAAGTATATTATAAAACCTTAGTGACAATTTGTGGAAGAATCAACTTCGGGAAGATTCTGGCTTCTGACAATTCAAATTCTTCTATTCGGATATTATGATCAAGTAGCAAGTAAGTAATCTTAGCTATGTTGTTGAAGAAAAACTGCTGAAAAAAAATCTGGGAAAATCTCCGGAGGAAATCACGAAGAAATATTGTGAAAAATTTCCAAAGAAAACGGTTGATGAGTTTCTAATATAATATTTGGAGGCACTCTGGAAAAGTCCTGGAAGAAATCTATGGAGATAATATCCCAAAGTACAAAAAAAAAATAACCTGCTAGTAGAATTCCTCACGAAGTTTTTGTAAGTTCCTCTAGTTTACTATGCAAACTTTGGTCTCAAACCGGTGAGCTGCCCAATATTCGTCCGAAATTAATTCACTATACCTGTGATTATGTCTGCCTGCTAGACGATTGTGCTTGTTTCACCGCTCTGTTAGAACAACGTTTTGCGCGCGTTTTATCGTTCGAATCGGATTCATCGATTTATTGATTGGTGACGGTCGTCCTACATTACCAGTGCCCGTTGGAGTCAAGAACGTTATTTGTTTGTTTGTATCGAATTTGACTGGAAAAAAATATCTGTTCTGGTGGAATCTTCGTCAAAACAATAGCCATCATCATCATCGTTGTTATTTGCATCGGAATCTGTATGTGTAAACTGTTGCTACACGCCATCTACCGTTGAATAGCTGAACTCGTTCAGAAATAGGGTGCGACAGAATGGAACCGAAATGCTGTGGATGTAGAAACGTTTTCTCTGCTGGAGAAATCTTGGTTGTGTGCGAAGGCTTCTGCGAAAGTATCCGCCGATTTCATGCAAAATGTGTCGGATTATCGGAAAGTGAAGCTGATTCATGCTTGAATAGAAGCATTATGTGGATGTGCGAAGATTGCCGAACCTTGATGGAAAATATGCGTTTCCGCTCTACCGTTAACATAGCGAGGACGTTGGCAACTCCAGATGTTAAAGCGGTGGATAGCATTCGAAGTGAAGTATCACAGTTAAGTAAAATGCTGAACCAGTTGAATGAAACTATCTGTTCATTAAAAACTACATCTAATGTTTCATCGAATGCTGCTCCGAGTGCTGCAGTGTTATCACCTACGAAAGATGTTTCACTATTATCATCGACGAAAATTGCACCCGATGTGTCAATGTCTACGGCTGATCGTATCGAGGATCGTGTTGGGGTTCCTGATGGGCGTAACGAAACATTCAAACTCTACCTTTCAAATATTGCGGTTGACGTTAGCGAGGATGAAGTCAAACGAATAGTCAGTGATGCCCTTTGTGTAGATGAAATCTATGCGATTAACTGCCTCAAGCCTACCTGGAAAGATGCTTCTTCACTAGACTTCATATCTTTTAAAGTCGAAATCGATAAAAGGTGTCGAGATAAAGCTATGAACTCATCTACCTGGCCAAACGGAATACGCTACCGTGAATTTAAAGAGCACACCGAGACAACATGGCGCCCGGACCGTTTTGCTCGAACTAGTTAAAAATGAAGTATTTTGTTTTGTTTTGAGATTGAAATAGGGCTTTCTAGTTGATTGGAATTGTGTATTATACTGTATTTGTACTATTTTGTTATGATGTTTTGTTTTTTATTTGAAATGTCGAATAATGTGTATGTTTTTTTTTCTATATGTAATGCGTTCAGTGTAGATTACAAATGAAAGTGATCAAATTATTTAGTAAGTAGTTATAAACATCAGTCTGTACAGTATCCTTACTGAAGATGTAGATCAATAAATAAATAAATAAATAAAACGGGGTCAAACTGATCACTTAGAGACAACTTTTACTAATAACGTGGCTGCCAATTCAAATATTGTCAAAAGAATTTCTGAAAAATCAGTACTGGGTTGACCTCTATATAAAACAACGTTACACAATTTTGGTTCAACAAATTTTAACAAAAAGTTTAATAAAATCAAACCCAAAAATATTGAAAATACCACTTTGGGGTGAAATTGATCAGCATACAATTAAACATCAGTTAAAATTCAAAACTGCTTCTTGCACTTAATTTGGACCTTCTGAACACGAATAAGGCGTCAAAACTCTTACAACATGTGAATACGGCTGTTAAAAATCTAAATTAACTTTTGGAACTGGCACGTAAGCACCTGAAGGTAGGCAATTTATTATGAAATAATCGAGCTTAGCCACATTAAATTACTTTTTATACAAAATCAAACAATGTAATAATTAATAGAATAACTACATTACATCACAATAAAGGTACCATAAAAATATTAACACAATAACCTCATTGCTAATACTAGTGGCAATCGATTGTTTATTACCAACGGTTTGATCTAAGTAAGAAACACGTTAAAAAAAACCTCTGAAAAGTAGTGTAAGACTAACTTTTTCTAAAATCTGAAAAGCCCTCACTCACTTGGCATCCATGAACTGAATGAGGTAAGTAAGAATTTTATGATCATAACGCCGTATAGAAGTTGGTAGGATGGAATTACTATCTAGTTCCCGATTGATCAATTTCACCCTGATGATCAATTTGACTCCGGTTTACGGTACCTTAGGGGCCGGCCAGAGTGGACGCGTCACGCGGCGCGACGCGGAAATTTGCACGCAAAGGAATAACAATCAATAATAAGGAGCTGTAAAATCGTATGGGAAATCCGCGTCGCTCCACTCTGGCCGTACCCTTACTCGAATTCATAACGAGTAATTTTGGATTTGTGATATTGTATAAATTAGGAACATAATGTATTTTACTCCATGCATTGTAGGGTGGGGCGAGACAAGATGGGATGGATCTTCATAACTTTGTAAATACAAATCATATTGGTTTGTATTCGTCCTCTACTCTTCAATACACTAGTTAGCTATGCTAAAACTCTATAAAAAGTTTATTAAATACAACAGTGTGGCTTAGTGGTCGTGCGGCTAAGGTCACCCGCCGCAGCTGTCAGGAAAAGTTTTCGGCTGTGCCACTGGGCGTTGCATGCTAGTCCGATGTCTAGTGTCGTGCTTCCTTCAAAGAGCAAATAGCTCATTGGAAGCATTAAACGTGTCTGTGTCTTTTTTTAACATGTGATGTTAAACGAACAGGTTTAAAAGGTGACCGATTTTGCGCCGTGAAAAAAGTGCGGGTCAAGATGGGTCACCTTTCAAGTAATTCACATTTTCTCAACGAAAAACGGCAATATATGGAATTTGTTCTGTATTGATGTATGCTCCATAGTCCATATCCATACTGAGTAAACAAGAGCTTAGTAAACATTTTAAAAATTAATCTATATATATAAAAATGAGTTTGAATTTCCTTTGAGGCAACAAAACTCAAGAACGGATGAACCGATCAGCATGACTCTTGCACGGTTCGGTTCGTATTCGTGGTGGCTGTGTTTATATGTACAAAAAGTAACAAAAATGAACTGAGAAAGTAGGAATATTAAGAAAATACTGAGATTTGTGCGAACTGGGTACAAAGTCAACATGACCGCAACAAAACCAATCTAGAGTGCTGTGCTGCTATAACCTCAACAGCTGTCAAACCACCACATCTGGCAAGACAAAGTTTGCTGGGACAGCTAGTTTGGAATAAAAACTTTACGATTTGAGTGGTCCTAAAACGACTTGAAAATCGATGTTTTCACTAAAAATTATCATAATTTTATGTTATAATTCATTCA